>NC_057800.1:454919852-455213254 GCF_018294505.1 Triticum aestivum
GGGCAGGTTGAGACCACCTAGGAGACAGGTGGGCCTGGCCCTGTTCGGCGTTCGCGGATACTTAACACGCTTAACGAGATCTTGGTATTTGATCTGAGTCGGCTACGAGCCTATACGCACTAACCATCTACGTGGGAGTAGTTATGGGTATCCCGACGTCGTGGTATCAGCCGAAGCACTTCAGACGTCAGCGACGGAGCGGCGCGCGCCGAATTGGACTGGAACGCCACTAGGCTAGGTCTGCTTTCGGCCGCCCTCGCAACGTGCAGGTGTGCTATGGGCGATGGGCCCAGACCCCTGTGCGCTTAGGTTTAGACCGGCGTGCTGGCCTCTCTGTTGTGCCTAGGTGGGGCTGCGACGTGTTGATCTTCCGAGGCCGGGCATGACCCAGAAAAGTGTGTCCGGCCAAATGGGATCGAGCGTGTTGGGCTATGTGGTGCACCCCTGCAGGGAAGTTAATCTATTCGAATAGCCGTGATCTTCGGTAACAGGACGACTTGGAGTTGTACCTTGACCTTATGACAACTAGAACCAGATACTTAATAAAACACACCCTTCCAAGTTCCACAGACAACCCGGTGATCGCTTTTCTACAGGGCGACGAGGAGAGGATCACCGGGTAGGATTATGCTATGCGATGCGACTGGAGATGCGCTTGGAGATGCTACCTGGATATGCTACTTGGAGATGCTACTTGGAGGACTTCAATCTACTCTCTTCTACATGCTGCAAGACGGAGGCTGCCAGAAGCGTAGTCTTCGACAGGATTAGCTATCCCCCTCTTATTCTGGCATTCTGCAGTTCAGTCCACTGAGATGACCTCCTTACACATATACCCATGCATATGTAGTGTAGTTCCTTGCTTGCGAGTACTTTGGATGAGTACTCACGGTTGCTTTCTCCCCCCTTTTTCCCCTTTCCTTTCTTCCTGGTTGTCGCAACCAGATGCTGGAGTTCAGGAGCCAGACGCCACCGTCGACGACGACTACTACCCCGGAGGTGCCTACTACTACGTGCAGCCAGCTGACGACGACCAGGAGTAGTTTAGGAGGATCCCAGGCAGGAGGCCTGCGCCTCTTTCGATCTGTATCCCAGTTTGTGCTAGCCTTCTTAAGGCAAACTTGTTTAACTTATGTCTGTACTCAGATATTGTTGCTTCCGCTGACTCGTCTATGATCGAGCACTTGTATTCGAGCCCTCGAGGCCCCTGGCTTGTATTATGATGCTTGTATGACTTATTTATGTTTTAGAGTTGTGTTGTGATATCTTCCCGTGAGTCCCTGATCTTGATCGTACACATTTGCGTGCATGATTAGTGTACGATTGAATCGGGGGCGTCACAGTAGTCGCGGGGTTTGTAATTCCTTCATGTTTGCTCCCTATGGGTTCAACACTTCATTTAGTGCTACAACAACCCTGTGCACATGCAGGTCATCACTAGTCACCTTGTCAGTTCCAGCCCAAAGAAAGGCGCACCGCAGCCTGTCAATCGCCTTGAGAACCTCCACCAAAAGGTCAAGCAGTGTAATGTGGTAAACGGCCGTCGCCGTAAGAACCGCCTCGACCAAGGTCATGCAACCCGAAATGCTTGTCTTTCGAAGGCACTAATTTGCCAGCGGCCTTGTCTTCCAGGAGTTGGAGATGAATCCTCCTTAATCTTTTGACAACGTGGGGGAGATCAAGGTAATGAATAGGGAAGGTGGACCGACATGCCGGAAAGGACTGAAGAACATCATCGAGGTCCACACTAGCACATCTAACAGGGGCAACGATACTCTTTTGTGCAGTTTGTGGAGAGGCCGGTGGAATAGCCGAAGGAAGCAAGCATGGTGGCAAGGAATTGAAGGCCCTCCTTGACGGGGGCACAAAAAACAACGACGTAGTTGGAATAAAGAGAGGCACGAATCCCCGTCTGCCTCCCGGGAAGGGGATGGAGCTTTCCTTGGGTTGTGGCTTTGTCGAGGATGTGGTGTAATGGGTCGATGGCGAGCACGAAAAATGACGATGATAGTGGGTCTTCCTGCGCGAGACCTCGACCATGCTTGATTGGATCGCCAGCAATACCATTTAGCAAAACTATCAAGGATGCCGAGATCCAGTCACGAAAGCGGGCAAGAAAGCCATAATGATTCAACATCTCTAATAGATAATCCCATCCAACAGAGTCAAAAGCATTCTCAATGTCAAGCTTGAAGAGGAGCATAATTTTTCTTGCGGTGAAATTTTTTGTCTAGATTCCGCACGCACATGAAGTTGTTGTGAATGCTCTTGTTCCAGAGTCAAGCACTAGCACCGCAGATGCGGCAACAACAACAACGGTGGTGCCCATGACACATCAAATTGCTTATATTGAGAAAAAATTGCTGAAGCACAGGAGAACTATGTTTGCATTAATAGAAGAACGGCGGAAGAGCGCCAACTATACAAAGGCTGGCTAAACAGCCAACAGAGAAAGAAAGAAGAACAAAAGAAGAAGAAGAAAAAACAGCGGCTCGCACTAGGGCTACTCTCGCGGCATCAGATGAAGTCCCCCACCTAGAACCCACTCGGTAAGATCTTTCGAGACGGCGCCTAGCACTTGAGCCGCAGTTTTCTCCTCGTCGCGAAAGATCCTATCATTCCGCTCCTTCCAGATATGCCAAAGGGTCAGCATAGCTATGGATCGGCCATGTTTTAACGACGTGCTATCCCCCTATGGGCAGACCCTGAAGCGAGTCAACCAGAGATAGCTACGAACGCCACAGAGCGGGTCGTGAAGTATAGCAAAAACGAGTGGCGACCGCTTGCCACAGTTCACACGACCAAACACATTCGATGAAGAGGTGGTCTTGTGTTTCCAGATTTCTCCGGCACAGTGGGCAGAAGTAGTAGTTTGGCCATTGCCTCTTCATGAGCTTATCGGTCGTAAGCAGCCTTGCCAATGGAGAAGAGCCATGCATGGAGCTTGCACTTGGCCGGGGCCAGGCACTCCAGATTGAGTCCATGACCGGGGACGAGGAAGGTCCAAGAAACTGCAGCCGGTAGGCCGAGGCCGAGGAGTAGCAACCGTTTGCAGAGGGAGTCCAAGTGAATTCGTCATGCCCATCCGACAACGTCGCCGCCGCTTCAATCTTGACCCAAAGATCAATGAATTTCGGGAGCAGATCGACAGTGATGCGGCCCCTTAGATCATGTACCCACTTGTTACTATCAAGGGTATCACGAACAGACCTCCATTTGCGGCGCGAGAGACGGAAAATCTGCGGCGCCAGTAGGAAGGGCGCCGAGCCATTAACCCAGCTGTCAAACCAGAACGTCGCAACACGACTGTCATGAAATTACTTTTACCCCCGGGGACGACGGACCAACCGCACGCCCGAAAAAGTTGGATCGCTTGAGGCGATCAAGGAGGCGACTAGGGGTCCCTTGCGCGCCGCACCGGTTCCCTCTCTCTCCGTCGGCCGCTCCGGCGGAGGGAGGGAGGGGGAACCTCGGGTCTGTTCACTAGGTGGGTGTGTGGTAGGGTTGGGGTTGAGGGAGACGCTGCCGAGACCGTTGCGGTGGTGTCGCGTCGGAATAAGTTTCTTCGGGCTCCGTTCGCGGTCAGGCGAGGCTTTTGCCTTCGTCTAGGAGCCAACGGTGTTGGGGATCCCCGGATCTGGTCGAGGTCGTGGGGTATGGTGTTGGAGGTCCATCGGCACTGGCCGTTTGCATCCTCAGATGGGCGATGGAGGTAGGGAGACGAAGACCTTTCTTCTTCCGTGTTGGTACGATTTGCTGCTGCTGTTCTTCTCCTTCCTCTGCGCTGATGTTGGTGGGAGATCCTGCTTTGCCTGGGCGGATGGCCCGGCCGCGGTGCTGGACCGGTCGGATGACTCGAGTTCTCTTCCTTCCGGAAGGGACACTTTTCGCGGTACTCAAAGCCAAAGATGGCGACGGCTGTTGCAGGTGTGTTGGATTGATGTTCATGCCCTTTCAGCGCTGGTGTCAAGAAAGGAGGAAGCAGCGTTGCGGCAATTGTACCGTGGTCGAAGATGATGACCCGTTTGCGACTGGTTGCATTTTTTTTGCTGCAAGGGTCTTCTCTCAATATTCAGGGATGATGACACAGGGCTTCAGAGATCTTCTTGTGTTAGGATTGTCTTAGGGTACTTTAAGTGTTCATGGTCATTTGTTTTTGCGTTTTAATGTACTTGTAAGGGTCACCTATTTTGTACTGATTCGCGATTTGAATGAACAATTTAAAAAAAAAACGCGGCCGTCATGAACCACCGCTACAGTAGCCGCAGCGAACAGGATGAGAAAATCACATGTAACATCTGCCGTTTGTAGCTAGAGCTGAGAAATCAGACGGAGGCATCTGCACGAGCGAAGGAGATCGTCTCTCGCCTGCTCCGGTCGATGGCGGTGCGGTGCGTCGGGCAGGAAGCATGGCGGCGCCGGGGGTTCTCCACACGGCTGGATCGGCAACTTGGGCGTCCCAAGTGAGCCGAACAATAAAATTGATCTGACATTTCTTGCCGGCTTCGCGGATGGGGTTGATTGGACACTGGACTACGGCGCCCTAACGATACCCGTGAGAAAAATCATGTTTTTAATGTGTGCAGGCACAACGCTCGCCTCACCGGATCATTTTCATTTTCGGATCTACTAGCAGTAGTATCTGTGAATCTCAACGAGGAGAATTTCTTCAGTGAAGGAGGAAGAAACAATCGAGGATGAGAAAAGCTGCAGGCACAGGAACCAAGAAAACTTTGACACCTACCCCTAATTAATTCTTGTGTCGCTGCGTCGTCTGGAGCAGCTCCTTCACGCCTCACTCATGGCCATGGACGGACATCCCTTGTAGTTGTACTAATCTTGACACACAGCATGAACGCACTGCCACACACACGCCTCCCTCCCGTGCTCTTTGCTCCGATGGCCATGGAACAGCCAACTCCGACGGTACGACTCTGGGAATCTGACTGGCGCACTCAATCAAAGTCCACCGGGCCACCGAGGGAGAATCCAGCAAAGAAGCCCGTGGCCGTGGCCGTGGCCGTGGCCGTGCGTGCTGAAGGTCCCTCCAACTCCGGCGAATCGTGGCCAAGGCGACACGAATGCACGGCGGAAGTGTCATCCGGGCGGCCAAAGCTGCACGCCTTTGCGACCGTGGATTCGAGCGCGGCGACCACGATTGCAACTAGTACTAGTAGATAGATTATATAGATATATGGATAAATCAAAAGAGAAAAAGAAGTCGGATTAATCGACCGTCTCTGCTTGGATCAACACCCGCCGGCGATGCCTCGACCAGGATCTACGCCTGCGCTCTCCTCTCCTGGCCCGTGCACGATTTTTGTTTCGCGATTCGCCCAAGGAGGCCGACATGGAAACTCGCACAAATCCCACCGGAAGCTCCACCTACAGAAGACTAGATCAAACACCGGTCACTGCCAGGACCGAGCTGCAGGGACTCGAGCTCGAACTCGAAACAAGAACACGAAAGAAAATAAAACCCGGAAATTTCTTCATTCCGTCGGGGTGGCGAAATCGGGCATCGACCATTCATATTTCCATCGAGTTTGAGAAGACAGTCAGTGAGTCGCATCTGGATCAAACCGTCTGTCTCTCCGCCCGCCCGGGAGGGACGATCAATCATCACTACAGGTACAGCGCCTACCTACCTACTCGTCGTGACGTCGCCCTAGCCTAGCCAGCTCCCCATCCCATCCCACACTGCACAAAACTCGTTCGTGGCCACCTTGATCATCTCTCTCTCTCTCTCCTCCCGTCCATGTCGAAACCATCTGCTCCAAAGTCCAAACCCAAGCACAACCAAAAGCCCAGACCAAATTCCGGATTCGAAGCTCAAACCCACACGAATCCAAACTATAAAATCCGGGCAAAGAAAATGCCCGTACCACGACGCCAAAACGCCAAGCCCAAGCTCCTCGTAACGCCCACCGGCCTCCTCCGTCTCCAACTTTCCATGGACGCGCACCGTCACCACCACCACCAAAATCCAACGGCGAGTCGGGACGGCAACTCCACCTGCACCCACGACGAAGACGACGACGACGACGACTTCCATCCATGTAACCACCATCCCATCCATCCATCCATCCTTCCTTCCGCACGAAACCAACCCGATCCCACGAGAGAGAAAAATCAGGGCCAGGATCGTTTTTACAACCGGGTCGCGCCCCGCTCCTCGTTTCTCGTAGGACTTCTTCTTCCCGAGCCCTCCCATTAGAACACACAAAGAACAGGCACCAAAAAGAAAAAAAAATCCCCCAATCCCGATTTCTCCTTCTCTCCGTGTGCATCTCCGTCAAAGATTTCTTCTTTGCTCCCCTTCCTCCTCCCGCCGTCTCCGCGACGGCTCGTGGGGAGAGGCGGGGGACGAATTCCCCTCCTCTCCAATTCGCCGCGGCGAGGGCAGGGCTAGGGTTTGCGGGGGAGCCCTCGCCGAATTCGCCGTGATCTCGCCGCCGGGCCGGTGAATTCGGGCGGGGGGCAAAGGGTTCGCGTGTGATGATCTTCAAGCGGACCCAGCGCTCGGAGATCCTCAGCCTCAAGCGCTGCAATGCCGAGGGCGAGGGCGGCGCCGGCGAGCGCCGTCCAAAGAGGCAGAGGGGTGACGACTTCTTCCCCGTCGAGCTGCTCGGCCACGTGCCGGCCTCCGGTATCCCGTATGCCGCCGCCGGGTTCCGCTGGTGCGAGGAGCCCGAGGTTGCATCACCCGCCGGCGCTGCGCCGGCGCCCGCCGCTGCCGCCGCCACGCGCCCGCCTGTCGTCCGGACGTCGCGCGGGCGTGCCCAGGTGCTGCCCTCGCGGTTCAATGACTCGGTGCTCATCGACCCCTGGAAGAAGGAGAAGCCGGCCAAGCCGCCTGCACCGCCCAAGGTCGAGCAGCTCGTTCCCAAAAGCAAGCCGCTCTGCCGTAAAGGTGCAATCCTGGATAGGACTTCCGCATTGTCAGAGGTGGATGAGGATGAGGAGGCACAGCGTTACCGAGTGTGCCAGAATTTTGTTGCCTCCAGGAAGTACTCCATGTCTCTGAGCGCGCTCACCTCCTTGCACAATGAACCGTACAGCGGTTACCATAGAAACGAGTCGATGGAAGACGAAGAGGAAGAGTCAGAAGAGGACCTGCAGGCGCAGAAGGAGGACCTTCATTGGAGCACAGAGTTTTTGTATGGCGACATTGTGTGGGCACGGCTGGGTAAGCGGCAACCAGCGTGGCCAGGAGTTGTGGTCGACCCAGCTCGGCAGGCAGCTGCCGATGCAATGCCGCCCCAGCCGCGTGGAGGTGCTGTGCTTTGTGTGATGCTGTTTGGCTGGCGTGCAGAGTTCAGTGACGAGAAGGTACATTAATTACTGTTTTGTTCGGGCTGACTGACTTGAATTGGCGCCACTTCCTCTTTTGCTTTTGAGCCTTTTTTCTCTCTTTCTTTCTGAATGACCATTTGATGACGCCCGTGTGTTGCAGAAGTATGTCTGGGTGAGGCAAGGAGGGATTTTTCCTTTTGTGGACTACATTGACCAGTAAGTACTAGTAGTACGTAGTAATTCACTAAAAATAACTTATCACTTATTGCATTTAAAGTGCTGCAAAAGCATATCAGGAAAGCCTTTTTATTGGCAAGAAGTAGAATAGCACCCACACATGTGCTAAGAAATATATGTATTTCCATCTCAGATTTCAAGGGCAAACAGATTTGAGCAGTCTCAAACCTGGTGACTTCCAGAGGGCACTAGAAGAGGCCTTTTTGGCCGACCAGGGGTTCTCTGAAGTGCCAATGGATGACAGCACAGCAGGGCAGCCTGTTGTCTGTCAATCTTGTCCAGACGAATTAGAAGAAGTGACTGGTTCAAACGAGCTGGAGTGCCAGGCACAGATTAAGGCAAGTTGACCATTTTTCCACAACTAAGAAGACATGTATTCACAGGAAATTTCAGAAATTTATCAATATTTTTGGTCCAACCTTCCATGGCTTTGTATTCAATCCTGCCTACTGGCTTTCTAAGTTTTTGGTGTTCTATCTACGCATTAATATTAGGTATACAGTTTAGGTCTATCTACATTCATACGATTTTTCTTCAAACCTAAACTTTAGATGGGGGCCGAATGCCTGAAAAGTGCATTGATGCATGACTGCAGAAAAATCTTCTGAGAAACATTATCTAGCAGACATAGTACTGTGTGCGTATAAGAAGAATGATAAAACTGAGCATGTTTATATATTGTGGAGTACCAATGGTTATTCAACTTATTGGCCTTATAGAGCTCGCCTTCTGGGTCAGTCAATGGCCGACGATAGTTAGTAACACCATTACACTTCAGTGCTGTTCTTGTACTATTTATCACAAAATGGAACTGCTTCTTCAACTGTCATATATTTCCCCAATAGACTAATTAGATTTTTGCTTATTCTCTGCACACAGCATTATACAAGTGAATTGCAGTGTGAAAGTTGTGGAAATTGCTTTCCAAACAAAGAGTCAAACAAGTTGGTTTATGTGATGGAGCAACTTGCTTGCAAACACTGTGCTAGGGTATGTTTTGGTGAACCTACTTCACTCTGAGTGTCTTGTCCTTACGGCTTACACTACCTTCCTGTATGTGCAGATCTTGAGATCAAAAGAGTACTGTGGGATATGCTTGAAAAGTTGGCAACATAAATGTGACCGAAGATGGGTAAGACATAGTGTAGCCATTAGCGCAATATAAATTTATCTTATGTTTCCAACCATGCAAATTCTGAAGATGGGAGGTGATTAACCAGGTTTGCTGTCATGGTTGTGAAAGTTGGATTCATGCAGAATGTGACAAAAAGTGCAGCAACCTAAAGGTTTTTCTCGTCATAATATCTTTGGTGCTTTAGTAATTTACCATCGCTAACATGCTCATTTTGATGCTATAGGATCTACGAGACAAAAGTTACTTCTGCCTTTACTGTAGAGTTAAACGTAACTCAAATCTGTCCAGCAAGAAGACAAACTCTCCTGATGATAGGTGAGTTAGAAGGCTAGAACTACTTGTTTATGCTACAACTTCATATTTCAAGGTTCTAATTTATTTGCTCTTAAGACTAACATGTACAATCCATTTGTGAAACAGTAAAGATAATTCTGCACAGAAAGGAAGGAAGCCTGACAGAGTAGGGGTCATCTGTTTTGACATGGAAGGAACTTACCTACCAAATCTCGAACTGTAAGAACCACTTATCTGAATTACATTAGATTGTAGTGAAGTTATTCCTACTTGTGACTGGCATGGCATGCCTGCACCACCATAGCTTAATTTCAGTTTTCTCACAATTATGCACACTTAGTGAGATTATTGATTCCTGTTTTTTGGCTTGAACTTATCTTTCTGCTTGCCTTCGTTCATTGTTTAGGTGGTTTCCATTCATCTGCATATAACTCTGATATTTTTCATATATATCTGGACCTACTTATGACTTCAAAAACTATCTTTTTTTTGCAGGATTTCTTGCCATTGTGCCCCTTGTAAGGGACAAAAGTTTCTGTTCAATGAATGGGAAAGGCACGCTGGCTGCAGAAGTAAAAATTGGAAATCTAGTATTAAAATGAAGGGAACACTTATGCCATTTGGAAAATGGGTTCGTACAGTAATGACAACATGCTTTCGTTTCAACCTTTTCCACTGCATATATAGATGCTGTTAGTACTTGTGCAACTGTATAGTAGTGTTGTAGTTTTTATTTCTGTTCCTTTGTTGGTTTGTAGTTCTATTTGCTAGGGTTATGAATGTCCCACATTTCTCTTTACAGATAGATCAACATCAACCAAGCGTGTGTTCCACATATCCTTCAAAGCGCTCCTCTCAGAAACTGAAAAAACAGCAGTTACTTGATTTGTTAAATGGTAACTGAGCATTTATTTTGTAGCCTATAGTATTAGAAGATCTGGTTCCCAGGAATTTGAAGTGACGGACCTTGAATTTATGTACAGAACCTTATGATCATGTACAAGTGAAATGGACAACCGAAAGGTGTGCAGTCTGTAGATGGGTTGAAGATTGGGATTACAATAAGATTGTGATTTGTAACAGGTATTAAGCTCGTGTTGCTCGCAATGTTTTTCTTTGGTGCGAATCATTTTGAGATATGGAATAGAGTTTGCAATTGATCACATTCATGTTCAGATGCCAGATAGCTGTTCATCAGGAATGCTATGGTGTGAGCGGTAAGCAAGATTTCACCTCGTGGATTTGTAGGGCTTGTGAAACGCCTGAACAAAAGAGGGATTGCTGCCTTTGCCCTGTGAAAGGTATGTACCTGCTATCCTTTCAGTGGTAACTGGACGAAATAGATTCCGTAACAGGATGATTCATCAGTACTGCTATTAATGTCGAACCTAGGTCTCTTTCTAAATAACAATAGTGACAACACCACAGCAACTAAATTAAGTTTGTCAAATCTGATACCGGAAAATCAAGTTGTGACATTCTGTTTTATTTAGCATTTTTGTAATCATTAACCTGGTTCTTACTGGCTTCAACACTTATTTTAGGTGGAGCGCTGAAGCCAACAAATGTTGATAACTTGTGGGTACATGTCGCATGTGCATGGTTTCAGCCACAGGTGGCTTTTGCTAGTGATGAGCTCATGGAACCTGCTATTGGGATATTGAGCATGGCACCTCTGCTATTTATGAAGGTTGAATACATATGCTGGTGCAATAGCTTAAGTGGCTTAAGATGATTGATCCTGAACGAGTGCTACGTATCTCGTATGTTTGACTACGTTGACCTAATTATGTTCCATTCTTGCCCATTGCTCCAGATGTGCGTCATATGTAGGCAAATACATGGTGCTTGCACACAATGCTACAGGTGCTCGACTTATTACCATGCCACCTGTGCATCAAGGGCAGGCTATCGAATGGAGGTATAGCTAATACTGATCGCTGCAAGAACATGTTGCTTATGCTATTTATCAATGAAGAAAAGTGTGTAATTTCATTTTTTTTGCTTGCATCTCATGTTTTTTTAGCACATCTGAACTTTACTATGTTTTCCATGTATGCAGCTGCACTGCTTGGAAAAAAACGGCAAACAGACAACAAAGATGATTTCATATTGTGCTCATCATCGGTAAGATTTATGAAGTGGAAGCACGAGTAAAGCTATAATTTGTTCACATCTTTTTGTGCAATACTGACAGTTGGATTGTCTTGGATTATTTATTTATGTGCAGGAGACCTAATCCTGATAATGTTTTGATAATTCAAACTCCTGCTGGAACTTTCTCTTCAAAAAGGCTTGTTCAGAGTAGTGGCACCATAGCTGCTTCAAGACTGATTAGGAAAGATCTTCCCAAGGATTCAGCATCAGAAGTTGAAACTATAGAGAATTTATGTTCTGCAAGATGTCGAGTTTATGTTAGGAAAGAACTGAAGGTATGCCTTGCTTTAAAGTTGAAAGAATAATGAATGCACCTTTATGCTAGCTACAACGTAAGCCACAAAACGTACGTCTAGCATGTAATATAGCCATTATAGCAGCTCTTAACAATAAAGTTCGGGGAAGTACTTGTTAATTCTAAGGATGTGGCCATTATCTTTTGATGCTAGTGCTACATGAGAATGGGTAACTAGGATAACAGCTAAAGTTACCCCTGTGTTACTAGCAGATAGTCTGGTTTCTACTCTCTGTTGTGCTGCACTATGGAATCTAGTTAGTTGGAGGGATTTTTACTACTTCCAACCAAGTGTTATGTCTCAGAATTTTTTTTCTTTCAGCTAACGGTTACGTCCAAAAATAGGGCTAAACATGTTTCGTAGGCTTGTGTGAACTTGCAAGATACCTTGGAGGCTGGGACATTTAATTCATTTAGCTAGCATAGGTACTAGTTAGAAACCAGTGTGGTGATTTATCCAGACGGTTATCAAAGACAATGTTTGATCAGATCTGGAGTTTGTAGCTGTTAGCAGTTGGGTTTTTGTGAAATGTCATAGTGTGACGAAGCAGATTCTGACTTTCAGGCTTAAGAGTGGATCTGGTAGCACCATAAGTCGCTCATCCTCATTCTCCAGGTGGCAAAGACACTCTGAGCTGTGCCTGATTTAAGCGAAGAAAAAACACTATTTCAAAGAGCACATGCAACAGCCTTTTTGTAATTGCTTAGCTGAACTTCGACTCCTTGCTATCCGACCCTGATTCCTCTTCTTTTCGTTAGTTGTGACCATATGGAGCACATTACTGCAAGGCATTCAACCTTTGTTTGCTGTTTATTTTCCTAATCCCAACGCCTCCCACTGGCCAGATTCTCTGGACTCAACTTCAGTCTAGGACTCCCAGTCCTGTCATCATGTGCCTGCTGCTTCTCTACCTGGCACATATGGTGTTGCTCAATAGGCAGTGTTCCTGGGAAAATACCCTTTGGAACATGGTGGTAATTACACCTGGTTATGTATTTTATTTTTATTTTTTTAAGAAAAAGTCAAAACGTTCCAAAACTTTTTCCCGAACAAACTTGAGCTGTCATTTCTAGTGTACAAAAATAATTTGCAACGAAATATTCTCTGACAAAAATGACAAATTTGTTTTTTTAAAAGTGTGAACAGTACGGCATATATAGCGACAAATTTGTTTTTTTACGTCCAGAACAACATGAAAGTCTTCTCTTTGCGAAAGTTTTTATACGAGTGCAACAATAGATCTACTTTGTTTGCAAAAAGTTTCAGATTTTTTGACTTTCTTCCAAATTACTATTTTAAAAAAAAATTGGGTGTAATTACACCCGAGAGCCAAACGTGCGTGTCCGTGTTCCTGCCACTTGTTCCCAAAATATAAGTACTGTTGCCGGTTGGTATCTTGTATTGATAACCCATTGGTGCGCACCTGATTGGAATTTTGTTGCATGCAGAGATCCCGGGAGGCAGCAATGGCACACCGAGTAAGAGGATATTGTCAACACCGCTGGGATGAAATTGACAGTCTGAATCCACGAAGGGTAATTTGATTAATTCTGTAATGTATGCATGCTTATTAGATATCTTTTCCCATCTTTTAGTCAAATTTTCTTATGAAGGAAAACTCTGTACTCTGCAGGAAGAGAGGGATCCGGAATCCTTTTCTACTTTTAAGGAGCGTCTACATTATCTTCAGGTTACTATATGTCTGTTGGCTTTCCCTTGTACTTATATATTTGTAGTATGAAACTAATTAATTTTTCTTTACTTCAGAAAACGGAACATAGCAGAGTATGCTTTGGTAGGTCAGGAATTCATAGGTGGGGACTTTTTGCTCGTAGGGACATTCAAGAAGGAGAAATGGTATTCCCTCAAACACTATTATATGCCATGGAAATATTTTTCACAATTGGGGGCGCTTGAACAGTAGATATGCTTGGTTGTAATGACACGGTTTTCTTTCTACTTTATACGTTACGCTCCATTGATATTTTTTTAAAGGTCCATTTATACTTTTCTTACATGGTTGCTTTGTAACCACTCGTGGTAATTTCTGTTCCCACATATGCGCCCTAGTTTCCATTATTAAGCCGGCATTCCGCTATCCTACATGTGGTTTCATTAATACGCTGCTGCCCTCGTTCAAGAAATTGCTCATGGTTAACTTTTTTTTCCAGGTTCTAGAGTACCGCGGTGAACAGGTCAGACGAAGTGTTGCGGACTTACGGGAAGCACAGTATCGTGTACAGGGAAAAGATTGTTATGTGAGTCATCTTCCATACCAGTTCCCCCGTTATGTGGTGTATCCATGAGTGCATTTTTTTCTGTGAAATAACATTATATCTACAACACACATGCTATTTGGCCATCCCAACTGCTGGAAATCACGTGTTGTATGCATTATATGGATTTATGATGTATTATTTTAATAGCCTCTGATAATACATCTAACGTTAACTACATTTATGCTGTCCTTTTTTCTGCCCAGCTTTTCAAAATCAGCGAGGAAGTGGTTGTTGATGCCACAGACAAAGGAAACGTGGCACGCCTGATTAATCATTCTGTAAGGATCATATAATGAACTTCAAATCTGCTTAAGATTCTAAATAATATGTGCCTGATGTATTGTTATTTTTGCTGCAGTGCACGCCAAACTTTTATGCGAGGATTATGAGCGTGGGGCATGATCAGAGCCGCATTGTTCTAATTGCCAAGAGAAATGTTTGTGCCGGTGAAGAGCTAACGTATGTCGTATATGATTTCCTTTTCTTTTTCTTTGCAGATGGTCTCAGCAAATTATGTTAAACTCCATCGTGATAATCTTTGTGTTTCTGCAAGGATGCAAGGAGACTAAACATGTTTTTATGTTGTGTGTAATTTCTAGGTATGATTACCTGTTTGACCCTGATGAGGCTGATGATTGCAAAGTTCCTTGCCTGTGCCAGACTGCTGACTGTCGGAAATTCATGAATTAGGTTAGAGTAGATGTCAATGGGCATTGTCATAGTTTTTTTTTTTTGCTTTAGCATTTTCTTGGTTCATTGGTGATAAGTGGTATATATTACCTTGTTCCCTCCTACGCCCCAATTTTTTTTCACTCTAGTCTCTAGGAATAAGTTTAGTCAGCTCGAAAGCATGAGCTTCTATTCCTGTAAATGCTTCTAGTGTATCCACTATAATCAATTTTCTCTAGTGCCAATTTTGATTATATTTTCATTCAGATATCACTAGTGTACATGGCGTGTCTACAAAATAGTGGAAGATGGCAACAGTAAAAACAGAGGGGCACATCAGAAATGAGTGCTCTTGTCGTACTGAGCAAATTACAAGTTTGATGGTCTCAGTACTCGTTTCTTCATGAAATTCTACAAGCTTTCGAAGTACTCGGGCATGAGATCTGTAATTTTCCCGGGATATTTGGGCATGCAAACTTTCAGTTCTCGATTTCACCTGGGAGCATGTGCATGAGATATTTGATGCACCTATTTCCTGCTCCCTCCGATCCAAAATAAGGGTCGCATTTTTTAACAGCTGTTAGTTTAAAACTGCAACACTTATTATAAATTGGAGGTAGTAGTAATTTTCGTGAAAGGCACATGCTATCCACACATAGTGTTTTGAGACTTTGCACTGCTATCCACAGTGTTTTGAGACTTTGCACTGTTGTTCAAAGATGTGTATGTTTTTGTATAGCACAAAACATCTAGATAAGGGCATCTCTAACACGGATCATCGAATGTGTTGGGGGAGTTACCCGCAGCTAAACCCAGCTCTGAGGGTAAGTCATCTCTGGAGTTGAGTCCACCGGCTATAATCATGACCCCGCTACAATATTGACCTGGTTACAATCTTGACCTGGCCTATTACAAGACAAGTTTTCTGACTCTGAAGATAAGCCGGCTCATGGAGAAGTTGGATCACATAGATAAGAAGGCTCATAGAGATGAGCCGACTCATGGATAAGCTGGCTCACAGAAATAAGAAGGCTCACATAGATGAGCCAGGTCATGGATAAGCTAGCTCACAGAGATTAGCCGGCTCATGAATAAGTAGGCTCACGGAAAAGGTAGCTCAAAAAGATAAGAAGGCTCATAGTGATGAGCCGGCTCATGGATAAGCAGGCCCATGGATAAGCTGGCTCATAGAGATGAGCCGCATCATGGATAAGCAACCTATTACAAGACAAGTTTTCTGACTTTGAAGATAAGCCGGCTCATGGAGAAGTTGGACCACATAGACAAGAAGGCTCATAGAGATGAGCCGACTCATGGATAAGCTGGCTCGCAGAGATAAGAAGGCTCACATAGATGAGCCGGCTCATGAATAAGCCAGCTCACAGAGATGAACCGGCTCATGAATAAGCCGGCTCACAGAGATGAGCCGACTCATGGATAAGCAGGCTCACGGATAAGGTGGCTCAAAAAGATAACAAGGCTCATAGTGATGAGCCAGCTCATGGATAAGCAGGCCCATGGATAAGCTGGCTCATAGAGATGAGCCGGATCATGGATAAGCAGACTCATGGATAAGCCGACTCATGGATAAGCAGGCTCATGGATAAGCTGGCTCACAGAGCTAAGCAGGCACCCGGAGATGATTTCGCTCATGGATAAGCCGGCTCGCGGAGATAATCGGCCTCACGAAGATAAGCATGCTCTAGAGATAAGGCAGCTCAGGGAGATGAGCCGGCTCTGGAGACGAGACCCAGCTTGAGGATGAGTCCCAACCTGGAGAGACAAGTCCTAGTTTCCAGGAGTCCAAATACAATATGGAGAACCCCGACTTGGATGACACGGAGGACTTAGAGGACTTAGAGTAGGACTCCGACTATGGTATAACCTGGAATCTCTTGTAACCCAAGGGACTCATCTATTATATAAAGGGAGTCCCCGAGTCATCAAAAGGATAAGGTTTTAGACAAACAAGTCTCGAGACAGATGTTTTGGTAGGTCTCGAGACAGATGTTTTGATAGCTCTCGAGACAGAGGCAGTGAAATAGCGCCCTTGTAATCAAGACCATGAGGATCAACAGATATCAAGAAGAATGTAGGCTTTTACCTCCACCGTAAGGGACCGAACCTGGGTAAAACTCGTGTCTTCTCGTTTTCGATCAACCCCATCCAAGTTATTACCTAGTTGCGATGGTCTCATGACTAAGTCCTTTTCCGAGGACATCCGCCATGACAAAACCATGACAATTGGCGCCCACCGTGGGGCCTGCGCTCAAACGTGTTGTGTTCTTGGAGGGAGCTTTCCCAAGGATCGAGAAAATTCGCGGTTGGCCGGGCAAGGAAAGTCCAACTCAAAGTTGAAAGAACATGCGGTGCCTCCATGTTTGGTTTTGGCAATTGATGACAATCTCTATGGACTAATGGTTGCCTTGAGTTATATTTAAAGGTTTTGTCCATAGGCTTTTCTTGGAGTACATGTGTTGGTTCCAAGGAGAGTTTGTGTCGACCAAGGTGCCATTCAAGGAATTATCCAAAGATTGGTCATGTGAGTGTCGAGCTTATTGCAAGCATGTCTTGAAGAAGAAGGTTGTGTGATCATTCATGTCTACCTTCGAGACATCATCCATATGAAGAGAACTGGAAAGATTCAAGGTTGATCAAGATTAAGTCAAGAATGAATCAAGTTGATCAACTCACAAAGTGCATAAGATGTACCGAGAGGGATCAAGTGATCCCATGGTATGGTAAGCATTGTCAATTTCGCTTTGTGTAGCAACCCATGGTCTTCGTGAGAGTTCTTTGTGGGGTTAGGTTGCGGTGTGCAAGTTCAAGTGGAGCATCATGAAGAGATTAAATGTTTGAAGCTTGCCGTCCATTGTGGTGACAATGGACATGTGAAGATGTGCGGAAGAGTGGCTCACCCATAGTGGAGTATGGGGGAGAAATCAACTAGTCTTCATCGAGCCAACACAATCAAGAAAGGTGGTCCAACTTGAGGAAGTCAAGATCGTCATCATCTAACTCAAGTGGACCATGTGCAAGGCAAAGGTTTGCCCTTGATAGATTTTCTATTTTACCGGTCTCATGATGGTAGTTGGGAGACCGGGTTATAGGATCGATTGCCGTATTATCAAGGGGGGCTCTCGATGAGTAGCTTGATCGTACCGTTCGTTGAGCGCTCAAACCATTGCATCCTTGCATCATGTTTCTTGGTTCTTGTTTGGTTCTCTTTGTGAGTCTTAGAGCTTATGGTCATCTTGATGACAAGTTCAAGTTCATCGAAAACGGAGTTCACTTGCTTCTATGACGTTTTCGATGTTGGAGGTTTCGCCAGTTGTCGGGGATATACCCCGCAGCGTAAACCGGCCGGAAGTATAACCTGACCGGACTAGGCGTTTCATTGGTAAACCGCTAGAGGATTGGCGACTTACGTGTCTGGCGGTTCACTGGTATGACGATTCACGAGCCTGAAGACTCATTGGTGACCCGGCGCGTGTTCCAGATGGATGACAAGGCCCAAGGCCCAGCAGGCCGGTTTATGTTAATGGTGGGCCGGTTTAAGAGGAAAGGCATGAGGAACATTTATCTTACAAGAAGTTAAGACCTGGACTTGTATCCGGTTTGTATTAGAGATAGACTAGTCCTAATCCTAATAGGACTCTACATGTAACCCGCCCCTCCAACATATATAAGGAGGGGCAGGGCTCCCCAAAAGGGAGAAGAGAGACAAGTTCCACAAGTTGGACAAGTTAGGTTTAGACAATAGCTCTCGAGATAGAGCACTCTTGTAACCGTGATCATCATCATCAATATCAATGAAGCAGGATGTAGGCTTTTACCTCCACCGTGAGGGGCCGAACCTGGGTAAACATCGCGTCTCTCATCCTGCTCAACCCCTCTCAAGCTACCATATAGATGCGTTGGCCTCGCGACTAAGTCCTGACACTAAGGACATCTGCCGTGACAATTCCATGACAGTTGACGCCCACCGTGGGGCTCGCGCACGGTGGTGTTGAGTTCTTGGAGGGATCCCTTCCAGGGATCGAGAAGTTCGTGATTTGTCGGATGAAGAAGAGTCAGGTTGAAAAGATCTGTGTCAACTTCAAAATTTAAAATCTGTGTGCGCCGTCGCATGCAAGCAGGCGATCCGTCGTGGCCGGATCACCTTTTTCCTTCATCGCTACGAGATAGCCAAGTGCAAAGGAGGTTTTCATCTGCACGTATCGAAGTCATCAAAATACGGTGGCTTTGTTTTATTTGCCGAGTCGCCGCCGCTACATACAGGAGTCGCCAAGACCGATAAGTGAACAATTGTCTGTATCAAGATCGAATCCGGAGATTTCCTTTTTTCCGTTGAGATTGAAGCGAATCGGCTACACCGAGCACTTACGTATTTTGGTGTCTTCTGACTACTGCTACTCCCGAGGATAGGGTGAAAAAAAAACACATCAGCAGGAGCTGTCGGCATCAGTTAGAAGATGAGGTGTTGAAAGGAAAGAGCGCGAAGAGTTGATCCCGTGAAAGGAAAGGACAAGTTTTTGGCTTCGCGTCCAGGTGGTTGCAACTCGCAAAGGGATCGAGTCCCGAGGCAAAGCATTAAATCTGTCGTTGCTTCTTTGTGCATGAAGACCAAAATCCTATCATCAACTACTACTCCATCATCTATTATGACGTGTGAAGGTACTAGTCAATTGATGCGTCTGCCAAAGCCGATCACCACTTGCAAAACGTGGCTATACAAAGGAAACCGATCCAAGCCGGCCTGAATCAGCCGTGTTTAAAAAAAAACTTTTAAGATCAAACCCAAGCAGTGGTCAAATGCCCTTTTTATAAAGCCACGGTGCTAGGGTCACATGAGACATTTGCTATGCTTTTATCAGCAGTGTTCGCGTTCATCCGGCAAAATATCAGGTGATATTCATCTAAGTCTTTTTTTAGTATATATTGTTTTAAAAAAAAATGAAACTCCATGGGCACTAGCACCCACGGTTTTATTGATATAGAAGAAGCATCCCTCATGAGAATTCCAGAAATTCGTCCCCGACGTGGATCGAACTCTGGTCGTTAGGTTTACAATCATGCGCCCCCAACCACTGGGCTATGCCCACGTCCTCATATATTGTTTTTTGTCAAAGAACAATTACATTGTCTGTATATTTTTATATATGCAGGGTAATGATTCATCATTTGCTGTTGGACGAGTGTGCGTAAACCGCCGCCCGTGCAGCTCGATCTACATCCACTCACCAGGACTTCGCCCGTGATTGACTGGCCGTCCGCGCGTCTCACAACGCCTGAAATTAACTCGCCCGTCCGCCCTCGTGGCGGTTCACACGTCCGCACCGGTTTATAACGCGAAGAACAACTGGCTCGTCTGCGCCGGTTTACAAGGCCACGACCGACTCATCTCTCTGAAGCCGCTTCTGATGTTGCGGTTGTTTTACTGCCCGCCCAAACATCAGGTGGTATTCTTCCAAGTTTATGTATTAAACATTTATTATTTTTTGTCAAAAGAACAATTATTCTGGCCTGTAATATTTTTATGCAGGACGGCTATTGAAAGAAAAAGGAGTGGTGTTATATCGCGGATGTACGTTCGGCTGTGCCTGCGTGGCTCCGCAGGCACGTGTGTCGCGGTCCAGTTTACATCAAACGCGCCAGCTGACTCGCCCGTCCGCACCGCCTTACAATGCCACGGACGACTCGCCCGTCCACCCTCGCGGCCGGTTCACGTGTCCGCGCCAGCTTGCAACATGGAGGACAATTCGCTCGTCCGCGACGGTTTACAACACTATGGGCGACTTACCCGTCCGACCCCATGGTCGACTCTCCCCGTCCGCACCGGCTTACAACGTCGTGGCCGGTTCATCCTTGATTGATTTCAGCTTCACCATGGTGATCATCAACTCCGTGATGGATAATTTCTGGCTCAACATCTCAGGTGAAATCCATCCAGTATATTTTTATATTATATATTGCTTTCTTTAAAAAAAAGAGCAATTACTTTGTCTTGCAAGTTCTTCAATGTAGGAAAAATTATATCACTGAGCTGTTGAAGGACTCATACCGGTTTATATTACGGTCAAAAATGGAGAATCTCAAGTCAACTCCTCGAGTCACCTTGAGACTCGGGGGCTACAGTAATATGACTCAGCAAATGTTGCCGGTTTTTAGTGAAGTCAAGAACCCCATGACATTGGAGGGAAAGATAACCCGATCCCGGAGGCTACTACCATATTGATGGCAATTTGAAGGCCGTCAGGAAATTTCCGGTTCAAAATAAAGAATGCCGGTTTAAAATCCGGTTCAAGAGAAATCTGTTCTCCCACAAAGCTCTGAAGCTCTCAAATCCGGTTTAAGAATTTCCGGTTCAAGTGGAATTAATCTCTCGCAAGTTCGAGCTGAAAGGCCGTCAAAAAATTTCCGACTGAAAATGAAGGTTCCGGTTTAAAATCCGGTTCAAGGGAAAGATGTCTCCCATAAAACATTGAAGCTCTCAAATCCGGTTTAAGAATTTCCGGTTCAAGAGGAATTAATCTCTCGCAAGTTCGAGCTGAAAGGCCGTCAGAAAATTTCCGACTGAAAATGAAGGTTCCGGTTTAAAATCCGGTTCAAGGGAAAGATGTCTCCCATAAAACATTGAAGCTCTCAATATCCGGTTCAAAATCCCGGTTCAAGAAGAATTTATCTCTTGCAAAAAGTTAAAGGTTGCCCAAGAGGACCTGCTGCCCTGACGCGCGGTTCAAACATGGGTGTCCTGCCTTATGGGCTCATCTTCATATGATTACTTCAGGGCTTCCTGTTCAAACATAGGTGTATTCACCAAAGAGAACATGGTGTTACTACCCTCTTGATGCAGCTATCAAGACAATATTATCATCAGGGGCCAAAGAGAGTTTGTTGCACACCACAACTCAAACATAGGCACCCGGCGAGCACATCTCAGAAATATATCACATGGGAGCTTCTGCTTGCAAAGCGGAGTCCTGTCCATTAATCCGGCTTTCACGCCACAACAAAGCTTGGGAGCTTCACACCCAAGGGGCCAAAGAGAGTCTTATTGCTACGCACAACTCAAACATAGGCACCCATTGAGCACGGCTCACAAAATTACTTGGGGGCTCTTTGTGTCAAATACCAAAGAGTTTGAAAGGACCCTTAACCGGGTATCGACCCATGGCTTGGAAGTCTGGTGTATTCACCTAAAACCCCGGGTTAACCTGCCTTCATCAAGTAAGCCACTCCTATCTAGGTAATCCTGGCACGACCCATCGAACGTTTGACAATTACTCTCATTGAGACCCTGAACTTGTCAAAGTTAAAACGATGATTGGTTAGTTGGAGGGCCATCTTAAAAGGCTTTGTCAAATGGTTTAACTCAGCGGCCTGGCAGCCCATGAAAAGCCTCGAATTTGGGCCTGGCAGCCCTTGAAAAGCCTCGACTACACGATTTTATTTGCCTTTGTCAAGATTTTTCTCTTTTGATAATTTTATGTTGAACCGGTGTCTATTGACCCGGCATGACTATCAGTCATCAAATCAGCCCGGAGTTTCTTAACCCGGCACAAGCTTTCAACTATCAGTTGTTAGTACAAACTCAATTATAAACCGGAGTTTTTTTAGCCCGGTCTGGCGTTGACTATAAGTTGCCAGGATGACTATCTGGTGTTTATTACAACCCGACACGGTTTTATTACAAACCGGCAAAGTATGATGGGAGTTATCATACTCAAGATTTGGGTTATCACCCTTACTAAAAAAAGTTGGTAAACCAACGATGTGATTCAATGTCATAGGTATGATCTATTTCATATTTGATTATTCTTAAAGTGCAACCTTGGTTATAAATCCGGGTTATATGTTGGGCATTATGACCCGTCCGGCGGTAAACCGCCAGGATACTTTAAACTTGTTGTATGCAGAAATAGGTTGAATAAAACATAATTACAAATCACCGGTGTTTATTGACCCGGCCTGGCTTTGGACTATAACTCGTCAGTATATATTTGGATTGCGCCATTGGAATTATGCGCTTATAAATCATTGGGTATATTATTCAAATAGCCAACATGGCTGGATTTTTATTATGGTTATCAATAACCAGTATTATGATTAAAATTTTCAAAGTTGCTTTAGCGCAATGTCTATTATTTTATCAAAGGATATGATTTATTCTACAATGGAAGGAATAGTCCCGAGTCGCTGCAAGCTTACAACCCGGCACTTGGGGCTACATTATTCAAATTGAGATTACATGCAAGTCTCATGTCGCTGCAAGCATGCATCATGACACTTGGGGGCTAATGCAAAGTCATTTTTACTAGTCTTATTGAAGACCCGACTCATCATATTATAATGAGCCGGCCCTTGGGGGCTACCAATTGCTCCTGTCAACAATTCAAGGTACACAAGTTTTCGTCCATAATATTGAAGGATCCATTGCTCAATTGGTAAAGCACAAAGCTCTTAACCTTGTGGACGTGGGTTCAAGCCCTATGATGGAAGCTACATTATAAGATGTTATTTTCATTGAAGTATATATCAAGTCCCGGTTCAGTATTATCTTACTAAGCCGGCCCTTGGGGGCTACACATCACTGCTAAAATCTACATGCTTATATTTACAAAGTCCCTGCTCATTATTGCATAATGACCCGGCCCTTGGGGGTTACACTGATTGAAGTTTTTATAAGCAATTACAAGTCCCAGGTTGCTGCAAGCATGACAACCCGGTACTTGGGGGCTACATATATGGAGTATTCAGTTTATATGATTGAGATGAACAAACCGGATTTCTTCAAGGTTGAAACACTTATTGGAGTAAGTCTTAAGTTATCACTATGTTCTCCTCTTAAGACTTGGGGGCTACAGGTATTACATATATAAAGGAGGAACATCTTCATTTTATCAGTTTTGAGAAAATCAGGAAGATCAATTACATGACCCGGTGTTGACAACAATTATGACCCGGTGCCATCAATATTTATAAACTAGCCATTTTGGTAATATTAAACCGGCAGTTTTACATCTTCAAACCGGCTGAATATCAGATAAGTATTTCAAGACCCATATTTCTTAAACCGGCGCTTTGGGAGCTGAGTCAAAGGAGTTATTCTTCACAATATTTCTCTGTGAGAAACCAATGTCGGCAAATTGATTATGAAGCTGGTCTGTTGACCCGGACTTCCCAGAAGGAGGAAATAACAAGGACTTAAGGGTGATCAGGTACCGGTTTACAAGAATTCTTAACCCGGAGCACAACATGTCAAATTTGTTCTTGTGTTTATTTTGCAGCATAAGTTTATCATGGATAAATCCAAGCTAAACTTGGGGGCTAATGTTGGGGATATACCCCGCGGCGTAAACCGGCCGGAAGTATAACCCGGCCGGACTAGGCGTTTCATTGGTAAACCGCCAGAGGATTGGCGACTTACGTGTCTGGCGGTTCACTGGTATGATGATTCACGAGCCTGAAGACTCATTGGTGACCCGGCGCGTGTTCCAGATGGATGACAAGGCCCAAGGCCCAGCAGGCCGGTTTATGTTAATGGTGGGCCGGTTTAAGAGGAAAGGCATGAGGAACATTTATCTTACAAGGAGTTAAGACCTGGACTTGTATCCGGTTTGTATTAGAGATAGACTAGTCCTAATCCTAATAGGACTCTACATGTAACCCGCCCCTCCAACATATATAAGGAGGGGCAGGGCTCCCCAAAAGGGAGAAGAGAGACAAGTTCCACAAGTTGGACAAGTTAGGTTTAGACAATAGCTCTCGAGATAGAGCACTCTTGTAACCGTGATCATCATCATCAATATCAATGAAGCAGGATGTAGGCTTTTACCTCCATCGTGAGGGGCCGAACCTGGGTAAACATCGCGTCTCTCATCCCGCTCAACCCCTCTCAAGCTACCATATAGATGCGTTGGCCTCGTGACTAAGTCCTGACACTAAGGACATCTGCCGTGACAATTCCATGACACCGGTTCTTCTCGGTTGAAGGTTTCACTTCTCGCTGTTTTGATGCTACTCGTTGTCTTGTTTCCAACAAGCTTGAGTTGCTCAATTCGGAGCTCATATGCAGAAGTTATGGCAGTTCTTGTTTTCTTGGAAGTGGCTTTTGTCTGGTCCCAGTGGTAGTACCGCGAGCCCAAGCGGTAGTACCGCTTGGAGCTCTCAGCCGTAGTACCGCTGCAGTACCGCTCTACTTCCGCCTCGTTTTTGGGTCCTGCACTTTTCGTGTCGGGTTTAGCAGTAGTTGCACGGTAGTTCCGCCTAAGCGGTAGTACCGCTTCGGTCGGGCGGTAGTACCGCTACTGTTGTACTGCCACCGTACTCTGCTCTGCCTTGCCTCTTTTGGTCCCGTGTTCTGCTCCTCCAACGGTAGTACCGCTGGGGTGAGCGGTAGTACCGCTTATAAGCGGTACTACCGCCCCAAGGTTCATGTTTTACTGCTCCATTCCCTGTTTCTTCCGCCTGAGCGGTAGTATCGCTCGTGTGCGGGCTGAGCACATAACGGTTGGATTTTCCCCCTCCTATAAAAGGGGTCTTCTTCCCCAATGAACCTTATCCTTTAATCTCGTGTTCTTCCCCCATTGTTGACCTTCTTCGAGCTTGCTAACTCTCAATCCCTCCATGGATTCTTGCTAGTTTTTGAGGGAAAAGAGAGAGGATATCTAGATCCACATTTCCACCAATCACTTTCTCCTCTATATGAGGGGAACCCCTTGGATCTAGATCTTGGAGTTCTTGGTGTTCTCCTTCTTGTTCTTCCTCTCATTTTCCTCCCTAGCATTAGTTGCTTCGATGGGATTTGAGAGAGAAGGACTTGGGCACTCCGTGTGCCCTTGCCATTGCATTTGGTGCATTGGTTTGAGTTCTCCATGGTGATACGTGGAAGTTACGAGTTGAGAAGCTTATTACTCTTGGGTGCTTGGTACCCTTGAGCTTGTTCCTCTTGGGTGTTTGGGCGCCCTAGACGGTTGGTGGTGTTCGGAGCTCAATCATTATGGTGTAAAGCTCCGAGAAAGCATCGGGGTCTCCAATTAGGTTGTGGAGATCGTCCTGAGCAATTTGACGGGTACTGGTGACCGCCCCCAAGGGTTGCCAAAGTGTACGGGTTCGGTGACTGCCCCCAAGGGTTGCCATTTGTACGGGTTCGGTGACCGCCCTCAAGGGTCCCTTAGTGGAATCACGACATCTTGCCTTGTGCGAGGGCGTGAGGAGATTAAGGTGGCCCTAGTGGCTTCTTGGGGAGCATTGTGCCTCCACACCGCTCCAAACGAAGATTAGCATCCGCAAGGGTGTGAACTTCGGGATACATCATCGTCTCCGCATGCCTCGGTTATTTCTTACCCGAGCCCTTTACTTATGCACTTTACTTTGTGATAGCCATATTGTTTCTTGTCATATATCTTGCTATCACTTAGTTGCTTATCTTGCTTAGCATAAGTTGTTGGTACACATATGTGAGCCTAGTTGTTTTAGGTTTTGTGCTTGACAAATTAACCGCTAGGTTTATTCCGCATTTGTTCAAGCCTAAACCGTAATTATTTTAAAACGTCTATTCACCCCCCTCTAGGCGACATCCACGATCTTTCAAAAGTTCAGCTCAAAATCCGACTCAAGGAAAATCCAGCTCAAAATCCAGCTCAAGGAAAGTCCAGCTCAAAATCCAACTCAAGGAAAGTCCAGCTCAAAATCCGGCTCAAGGAAAGTCCTGCTCAAAATCCGGCTCAAGGAAAGTCCATCTCAGGAAAAGTCTAGCTCAAAATCCAACTCAAGGAAATTTCAGCTCAAAATCCAGCTCAGATTCCAGCTCAAATACAGCTCAAGGAAAGTCCAGCTCAAAATTCAACTCAAATTCCGGCTTAAAATCCAGCTCAAGGAAATCTAGCTCAGGAAAATCTACTCAGAAAAATCTGGCTCAAGGAAAATCCGGTTTGAGACCAAAGTCTGGCTTGTGACCAAAATCCTGCTTGTCAACAAAGTACAGCTTGCAACCAAAATCCGGCTTGTCAGAAAAATCTACCTTGTCACCAAAATCCGGCTTGCGATCAAAATCCAAGAAATCTTGCCTGTCACCAAATCTAGCTTGTCACTAAAATCCGGCCCTCAGAAAAATTCAGACTTGTATTCTAACTTGTCGGACAATGTTCTGGCTCTGCCATCAGATTCTGGGTTCCGCTGCCGGGTCAAACCTCCAACTGGGTTATGGACTTGTGACTCCTACAGGGTCATTTACAACCTCAAAGTCTTTAGTCATCAAATCTTCGCTGGCTTATACAACATCATCAAATGCCGAGGTTGTCAAAGAGGACTAGCTGCGATGATGCGCTGTTCAAACATGGGTATCCTGCCTTATTGGCGAAAAAGTAAAGGTTGCGAAAGAGAACTAGTTGCCACGATGCACGGTTCAAACATGGGTATCCTGCCTTATTGGCTCATCATATTATGATCAATGGAATAAATCCGGCTTATCTGGACCCTAGATGTTTTGCAGTATTAGCATTGTCTCCTGTATATCCTATGCTGAGTTTTTCCGTGATCATATGGTCACTTGAGGGCTTCCAACTCATCAAGTTTAGCTAATAACATCCATCTTGACCCAGCATATGTCACCATAATACTTAGTTAAACCTGCCTATTAGATTGATGCTACTCCGAAAAGGTGACCCAGTTGTACTTTTGATAAGTCAATCACACTGACACCTATCATGGACTTTGTTGAACCTGGACTTATTCAAAGTTAAAACACCGTCTTAAGTCACATGAGAGACAACTTTCAAAGAGCTAGGATAAACCATAAGAGGCTACAAGGCCTGCTTCATAGAAGCAAATCAGACTCGAGCCTCGAAAGCCGGTCTTTATGTCGTGCCTCGAAAGCCGGCTTGTTATTTATTTTTTATGGAATATGCTATTCTGATCATGGGGTCAGAATATTATTCTGATCACAACATGAACTTCCTGAGTTACACAGCCTGAACTTCCCTCTGTAGGAACCCGACCTTCGGGCTATCTTCGCAACCGTGTCTCCCCATGCGAATTATTCTGGTCATTCATGTTCTATAGGATGTAAGTGTAATCTAGAAATGGTTTTTAGCAACTAAATGCCCGTTTTACATAGGAATCTCGCTCGTTGGCGGATTTTGCTCTCAAGTCATGATGAACTTGCGTCTTTTGCAATTTTACTGCGTGAGTTGTTCAACCTGAACTTCCACCGGTGCTAGGTTAAACTTCCGCCAACATTGCCCAAATGAGGAATGCGATATACCGTTGGAAAGCTATGGACACGAGTATCATGACCCAAGTTAATTTTTTGGCAAAATGTAACTGGTTTAAGAGTAGTTTTGAAAATCGTTTTTTCTTCATACAAAAAACATGAATCGTATTTTTGATCGCATTTCTAAACCGTTTATCAGAATGAGGCAAATAATATGGCGTCAGAAAGCTGCTGCAAAACCTCTTCTTCCACATGTTGAAAGTTTTCTCTAATTCCTTATGGTTAAAGAGTAATTTGGAAAATCGTAAAATTTCACAAACCGAACAGCCGAGTTCATATTTTTGATGACATTTCTAAATGGTTAATCCAATTGAGTCAAATGATATGGCGTTGGAAAGCTTATGAAAATGCGCCACTTTTTCATGTTCAATTTTTTTCTAAGTTTGAACGGCTTAAAAGTAATTTAGAAAACGGTACAAGTTCCACGGAGTTTGCATTTTCACGCTAATTTTTTAATCGTACATCCGAATACAGCAAATGATATGGCACTAGAAAGCTTGAGGAAATGCGAAACCTTTTCATATATATTGTTTCTCCCAATTCCTTATGATTTTAAGTCAATTTTGAAAATGACTAAAAACATTTTTGGCCGTAATTTCTACAAACTTTATCAGAATAGGGCAAATAATATACCGTTGCTACGGAAAATGCGAAACTTTTTCATGTAGATGGTTTTCTCTGATTCCTAGCCGTTTTCAAGTAATTTAGAAAACAGCGAGATCATGCGTTGTGCCTTTATCATGAAACAGATTTAAAAAAATGCACCGCGTGAAGAACTTGAACTTCTCGGCATGTGTAGTTGAACTTCACTCTATTTTTCATGGGCTTTTTTGCTCGCAGCTCTCCATCCACTCACTGGAATTGAGCAAGTGGTATACCAAAGGAAAGCTGTTGTAAACACACAACTTTCCCGTGTTGATCATTTTTTCATACTCGCGACGGCTTTAAAAGTTTTTCATCTGAAATTCATTCAGTGCAGTAGTTGAACTTCCTGCTGTTTTCATGTTGAACTTTTGTGACGTATTTTCGTTTGTAATTTTTTCATCCATTCTCGTAAGTGTTACACAAATGATATTCCTTTTGTACAAACCTCTCTCACAATAATTTTTCAACTTTCTCCGACCAAGGACTTAAACTTACACAAATGATATTCCTGTCGTTTTCAAGTAATTTAAAAAATGGCGAGATCATGATTTCTGCCTTCATCGCGAAAGGAAATGCACTATGTGAGGTTGTTGAACTTCTCGGACATGTTTGTTTGAACTTCACTCTGTTTTTGATGTGCTATTTTTTGCCCATAACTCCCCAACCAATTATCGAAATTGAGCAAATGGTATATTGATGAAAAGCTATTGAAAACACACAACTTTTCCGTGTTGATCATTTTTTCATACTTACGACGGTTCAAAATATTTTTTGAATGCGTAAAAATATGTTTTTAATGGTGTACATAAAACTTTTAAACCATTTATCGGAATGTAGCATATAATATGCCGCTGGAAAGCTTATGAATAGGAGCAACTTTTTCATCAAGACAACCATTACAAATTCGTTGTCGTTTCATAGCAATATTAAAAATGGCAAAAATAACATTGTTTTTCCTTGTGTTTTAACATGTAATTGAAGGTTGGACGTCTCGCACTAGAGATCTCGAACTGCACCAAGAGGAGCACGTGAACTTCTTGCAACAAACCTTTTAAGCTTTTAGTTTTCTATTCTTATATTCTTATCTGAAACGCATTCCGTGTAGTAGTTGAACTTCCCGCTGTTTTCACCTTGAACTTCTGTCACGTATTTTTGTTCAACCTCTCTCACAAGAATATTTGAACTATCTCGGGCCGAGCACTTGAACTTCTAGCAACATTGTTTTCCGTTTATGAGTTGTTTCTAAAAAAACATAAAATGGCGTTGTGTTTTTTTTGTTTTTAACATGTACCTTAGGTTTTGATAAACTCCGAACTTCTGTGTTATTTTAGTTTGAACTTCACATTTATTTATTTCGAGTAAATACTTGTTTTTTATTTTTAAATAAACAATTAACTTGAATGTTTTTTCAATTTGAACTCCATGGTTGGTACTTTAATAATAATAGATATTTGAGTTTCTTAAAAACAGTAAAATCCTAGATTTTTTTATAAACATTGAACCACTTCGTTATTTTAAAATGAACTTCTAGTATTTTAAAAAAGGGAATGCTCTATTTAAATATTTTATTTAGTTGTTCCTTTTATTTTAATTTGAAATTTTCTAGTTTATTTTTTAGTAACAAGAAAAAAACCGAGCTTTTTATAAACTTAGAACTTCTCGGTTATTTTAATTTGAACTTCGTAGTTTTATTCGTAGGAACAATGTGTTTTTAAATAAGCATCCATTTTTTAAATGAACTTCATACTTTTATTTTTCCTACAAACGGAAAGAATTTGCATTTTTTGTACAAATTGAACTACTATGTTATTTTAATTTGAACTTCTTGATTTTTTTTGTAAAAAACTGAGTTTTTTATAAACGTCAAACTGCTCCATTTTTTATATTTGGACTTCCTGGTGTTAGAGAATAGGTAAAGCTTCTTTTTTGTCAAGAATGGGGAAAATAAAAACTAAACCTTTTTTGCACACGCATCTAACCATTATGTGTTTCCTTTTATGAACTAATGATACAATAAATATTTTGATATTTTTTTGCATGAGAACATGAGAACTTTTGCATGTACAAACTTAATGTTTGTATTACATATTTAAACTTTTCGCTTATTTTTGTATATGGACTTCCTGGGGGAATTTTTTAATGCACTTATGGATGTGCACTTTTCAAGACATACTTTTTTGGACTCTCGCACATGATGAAGTAGAACTACAGCGATGGGGTATTTTTATTTATTGTTAGAACTATCTTTTTCATTTAGCTAAAATAAGAAACAACATTGTAACGTTGCTCACAGTTGCTTTGCTTTACTTTGTACATCTTTGGACATCTTTTCCCTGGTTGAACTTCTTGAACTGCTCTATTTGTTTATTTTGACCTCTTTGGTTTTGTAATAAACATTGATTTTCTGTGTTATTTAAATTTGAACTTCTAAGTTTTTTTAAAAGAGGGAAAGTACATTAAAATAACTTGTACGAATATATAAGGTAAAAACAATTATAGAGACTAGTAGGAATCAGTGCATGCATCCATTAGATGAGAATCGATTGGAGAGAGAAAGAGAGAGTAATTTCATAGCTAAGTTTGATTAAGAATAAAATAATGAAGGTAGATTTTACATCTCATAGCCAAGTGAATGGTGCGCCACGTGAAAATCAGTGGCCTTTTTCTCGACCACAACTTCATTTCTTATCCATGTCATCCCCCCAGTCACCACTAAACACTAAAAAAAACTCCGTCTCTCTTTTTGTGTTCTTTTTCTCTGAACTTTTCAGGGTATAAGACTATCTGAATCTTCTTTCTATCAGCTTAGTAGTAGCAATAGCTGCTTTGTGGAGGACACACCTAAAGCGCGTGCGATGGAGGTCCAGGATCCCATCTGCGCCATCCAGTGTTGGCCCGCTCATATATGGCCACACCCTATTTCCCGTTACATTGGCGCCCGCCCGCCATGCGAGTGCTCCGTGCCATGGTTGAACTTCTATAGTTGCACACATTGATCTCATCTCCACGGCTGCAGCAACTTGCCCTCTTTTGACATGCTCAACTTGGTTTCTCTGAACTTCTATCATCAGACTTTCTGAACTTTAGTACTACTCATTTGTTCAACTCAATTTTTGTTCTACAATAAATTGCAGCCGCAAGGCCGTGATACGTCTCCAACATATCTATAATTTATGAAGTATTCATGCCATGTTTACAATAGTTTTATATGATTTGATTAGAACTAACCCGGATTGATGATGTTTTCAGCAGAACTACCATGGTGTTATTTTTGTGCAGAAATAAAAGTTCTCGGAATGCGATGAAAATCAACGAAGAATTTTTCTGGAAAATATAAAAAGTAATGGAACAAAAATCTACCGGAGGGGAGTCCCATGGGCCCCACGAGGGTGGGGGCGTGCCCACCCCCTGGGCGTGCCCCTGTGCCTCGTGGACTACCCGTGGGCCTCCTGACTTGTTCTCGACGCCAACCTCTCCTATAAATACCCAAACCTCCAGAAATTAACCTAGATCAGAAGTTCTACCGCCGCAAGCCTCTGTAGCCACGAGAAATCAATCTAGGCCCTCTCTGGCACCCTGCCGGAGGGGGCCATCATCACCGGAGGCTATGGAGGAGGATCCCGAAGGGGCCATCATCGCCATGAAGGCCAAGGACCAGAGGGGGGACCTCTCCCCATCCAGGGGGAGGCCATGGAGGAGGAAGCACAAGGGGGAGAACCTCTCCTCCTCTCTCTCAGTGGCACCAGAGTGCCATCGAGAGGGGAATCATCGCCGCGGTGATCGTCTTCATCAACATCACCATCATCATCATCACCCTCATCTCTTTTACGCGGTCCACTCTCCTGCACCCTGCTGTAATCCCTACTTGAACATGGTGCTTTATGCCGCATATTATGATCCAATGATGTGTTTCCATCCCATGATGTTTTGAGTAGATATCCTTTGTCTTTGGATTGATTGATGATCTATATTGGTATGAGTTGTATGTTTTATTTTGGTGCTGTCCTATTGTGCCCTCCGTGTCGCGCAAGCATGAGGGATTCCCGCTGTAGGGTGTTGCAATACGTTCATGATTCGCTTATAGTGGGTTGCTTGAGTGACAGAAGCATAAACCCGAGTAAGGGGGTTGTTGCGTATGGGATAAAGGAGACTTGATGCTTTACTGCTATGGTTGAGTTTTACCTTAATGATCTTTAGTAGTTGCGGATGCTTGCTAGAGTTCCAATCATAAGTGCATATGATCCAAGAAGAGAAAGTATGTTAGGTTATGCATCTCCCTCATATGAAATTGCAATGACGACTATCGGTCTTGTTAGCAATTGCCTAAGACAATTCCGCACACCGACCCATCATTATTCCACACTCGCTATTTATAATATTTAGTAATATATTCTAACTTTATGATAACATCACCTACTTTTATGTTTTATCTCTCTGATATCATGCAAAGTTATACTCTTCATACCCACAACGTAGTTTTATTTCTCGTTTCTAGTTGGAAGCAAACGTTCGGTGTATGTAGAGTTGTATCAGTGGCAGATAGGGCTTGAGAGAATATTGATCTTACCTTTAGATCCTTGTGGGTTCGACACTCCATACTTATCACTTCCACCTTTGGGAATTGCTATGATGATTCCTTGCACTTGGGGATTATCAAGCTCTTTTCTGGCGCCATTGCCGGGGAGCAATTGCGTGGGGTTGATATTCTCGTTTGTGCTTGTTTGCTTTCTTCACTAAGTATATTTTGTTTTTCCTTTTTGTTTCTATTTAGTTGTGGGTGAAACATTACAAATAAAATTTAAAGAATGAAAATACAAAAAAAAATTACTTGCCTCTCATACCTAAAAAGTTTTTCAATAAGAGAAGTGATTGGAAGATTATGCATTGAAGAAATGAGGGTCGACCTTGAGCACTTGTGTTCATGCTCAGGGAAAGAATGTAAAAAATTTCATGGAAGCTGCTTTGAAAATAATTACCCCCTTGTAAAAAAATTCATGCCAAGCCTTGGTTTTAAGATGATTAGATTGCATGTTTACTATGTACAGTACAAAAAAAGAAACTTTGGCTGTAGCGCGTGATTTTACATTTTTTACTGGAAAGTCAAATGGGTCTGAAACGTTTTGCACATTACTTCTGTACATATTTTTAAATTGTCATATATTTTTAGAATTTTTTGGAGTTACATAAGTTTACTAAACTTCCAGATTACTACAGACTGTCATGTTTTTGACAGATTCTGTTTTCTATGAGTTGTTCGCTTATTTTGATGAATCTATGGGTAGTATCGGGGGGTATGAACCATGGTGAAGTTGGAATGCAGTAGATATAGTTCTAATATAAAATTGGAATAAGTTTGCAACAGTACCTAAAGGTAGTGATTTGCTTTATTTACACTAACGGATCTCACAAAGTTTTTGTTAAAGTTTTGTGTGGATGAAGTGTTCGTAGATCGAGGAGCTATCGATATGAGAAGAATAAAGAGAGGCAAGAGCTCCAGCTTGGGGATGCCCAAGGCACCCCATGTGAATATTTCAAGGATACTCAAGCATCTAAGCTTGGGGATGCCTGAAAAGGATCGATATGGTTGACTAGAGGGGGGGGGTGAATAGGCAACTAACAATTTTTAACTTTTCTTTACCAAATTAAACTTTGCATCAAAGTAGGTTGTCTAGATGTGGAACTAGGTGAGCAACCTATATGATGCAACAACAACGAACATACTAGCAAGCAAGAGAAGTAACACTAATAAGCTTGCACAAGTAAACGTAAGAGATAACCAAGAGTGGACCCGGTGAAGACGAGGATGTGTTACCGAAGTTCCTTCCTTTTGAGGGGAAGTACGTCTCCGTTAGAGCGGTGTGGAGGCACAATGCTCCCCAAGAAGCCACTAGGGCCACCGTATTCTCCTCACGCCCTCACACAATGCGAGATGCCGTGATTCCACTATTGGTGCCCTTGGAGGCGGCGACCGGACCTTTACAAACAAGGTTGGGGCAAACTCCACAACTTAATTGGAGGCTCCCAACGAAACCACGAAGCTTCACCACAATGGAATATGGCTCCGAGGTGACCTCAACCGTCTAGGATGCGCAAAGCACCCAAGAGTAACAAAATCCACACAAGAAAGTATGGGAAGCAAATATCCTTTGGTGGAAGTGTAGATATAGGTGTCCTCCTTCAATCCCTAGCAAATCAACAAGTTTGAGTGGTTAGAGAGAGAGAGATCGGACAAGAGAGCTTGAGTAGCATTAATGGTGGAAAGAGAGAGGTAAGAGGTGAATGTGGTAGGTGGAAGAAGCACCCTTATATAGCAACCCTAAAAATCCAACCGTTACTGTGTTCTCAGTACTGCAGCGGTACAACCGCTCCCACTCACAATTTACGTGCAGAACCCTACCAGGCAGTACAACCGGGCGACCAGGCGGTAGTACCGGTTGAGAAGAACAACCGGACCAACCGCCCAGCCAACGCCCAACCACCGCATAGGAACAGAAGGGAGTCACCCCTGAGTGCGGTAGTCGAGCGGTAACGGGCCAGTGCAACCGCATGGCCTCGAGCGCTCGGGCGGCTAAGTCCTGAGCGGTAGAACCGCTCCGGACACCGGTGGTACCGGTACGACCGGACCAACCGGGCCACCACCGCACGAGTTCCGCATCAAAACAGAGGCCAGACTGGTACTTGGGCGGTGCTTGGCCGGAACAACCGCCCTAGTTCTTGCTGAGCATTGGCAGTACCACCGCCCGGAAGCAGCGGTACAACCGCTCGAACAAAAATGGTCAGCGCCAAGACCCAGCGATACAACCGCTCCAGAGAGCGGTACAACCGCTGGAGCCCACAATAAGCAGTAGGAAGGAAGGGGAAGAGCTCTCAATCTCACAGTTTAGGAAGGCAAGAGAGGGGTGAGGTAAGTGTACGTGAAATGATACCCGCAACACTTTCCAATGTGGATTCCCTCTTGATAGTACGGGTTCCCTATGACCAAAAGAGATAGACAAACATGTAGAAAACACCATCTTCGATCTTTTTTCTTCAGAGAGAATAGCTAACCGAAGAAGGCCTAAAACTAAAACCTGAAACACTTAGCATAAGATTAGGCCAATAAAGGGTTGCCATCATCCTCCAAAACACAAAGTAGGGAAATGACCTTAAAATCTCCCCCTTTTTGGTGGATGATGACAACACCACGATTTGCAAGTGAAAAGTCTAGAAAATGTAGACGGGACTCCCCCTAGATGTGTGCCCCAAATTGAGAAGGCTATTTGAGAGCACATATTAGGGACAAGACTCCCCTAGATTTTATAGACTCTCCACTCCTACTAAACATGGTGAGCAATAAGACCATAATATGAAGGTAAAGATAATAATGGAATACACAACAATATCACGGAAAATAAAGATAGATAGCTAGATACGCACATGTCTTACACCATGCAAGCAGAGATAAGCAACAAGGTTCACAGGCCAAAGTTTAACACAAACGACGGAAAAGGAAAAACACAAGCAACAGGCAAATAAAACCCATGCAAATCCTGAGACCTAAGACTCTCTCCCCCTTTGGCATCAAGACACCAAAAAGGAAAAAGAGCGAAGCTAGCGTCCCAAGGCTCAATCGTCCTCCTTCGAATCCTCGGTAGCATCTGGATCCGCATCATCATTAGACTCGTCAACATCATCTTGATCAGATTCCTCCACGGAATCATCAACTGCAACAAAGGATGTGGATGGATGGGGAGGAGCTTCATCATCAGACCAGGTGCTATGGGTAGATATCTAACGCTCCTCCGGTGCAATGCTCTTCTCAGAGCCACTCTGAACTGGCATGTTGAGGTGCTTCATCATTGCAATTTGGCGACGCCGGGCATGCTTCTCATTGACATGGGCCTCATACATCCTCTTCTGGATGTCAGACTGGAGGCAGAAAGTCTTCTTTACCTTGGCAATGAGCTTGTCCACCCAAGAGGGATTGGCCCCTGGCTCCATCTCAAAGACCTCATCGTCAGAAGTGGCATAGACATCCTCAGGAGCATTGGCAGGGAAGCGAGGCTCGGTGTGCTTCTTCTTCTTAAGAAGCTTGACCTCATGAACAGTGAGATTATCGGGAGAGGTGAGAGCCTCTCCAGGACGGCGAACCTCCCATACTGAGTTCAGAAAGCACATGACAAATGGAGCATAAATGGGGACCTTCCTGTAGATGACCATGTTGTACATCTCGTGCCACAGCCAGTTGGACACGTCAAACGTTTCCCGAGAACCCACCTTGGTCTTCATTGCAACCATCAAGTCAACAAGATAGCCATGGATTTCATCTTGATTTCCCACCTTGGGCAGAAGCACATTGCAAAACACACGATGCATGATGTCATAGACCTTCACCAAATCCTTAGATTCTCCAATAATACCACGACCCCGAATGTACAGAGGGGCAAGCTTCTCCTTAGGCATAGACTCAGGATGATCATGAGGGCGAATGCCACCTCTACCTTCCAGACCGGTATCGTCATACCCAATAGCATTGCAAAAGGCCCTCCAGGGAACTTGAAAGAGCTCATCACGACACATGAAAGTGAGAGTGCGGGTGTCATCTTCTCCAAAGTGAACCATGGCATAGAATTGATGGACGAGTTGAACATCAAAGTCACAGTTGATAGACATGAGCTTGACAAGATCAAACTCCTCACAAAGAGCCAGTGCCTCACCAAAATACTCCAAGTTGTTCCTCCAACGATCAAGATCGATGGTCCACTGCTTGGCATACCTGTTCTTGTTGTGCTCAAAGAGTTCATGAACAATCCGCACTTGCATCTCATTCCGGAACTGAATAGTGGTCCAACGAGGAGCAATGGGAACCTCATAAGGATTCTTTGAGTGGAACGCTTCCCAATCCTTGGCTTTCCAACGATGCAAGGGCAAAACCACATGTTGCTTGGCAGCGACAGACTTCTCACGGCGAGTGGGCTTGGTGGGAATCACAACCTCTTCTTTGTCATCAGACACAACTGGACACAAGGTCCGTCGGGCCCTCTTCTTGGTCTTGCGAGGAGCAGAGCGAGAGCTGGAGCCACCTGAACACATGCACAAGGAGAACACAAGAGACCCATCAAAGATGAGAGGATTGCACACACAAACAGAAGAAAAGATATATTGCACGAACTTATAAAATAAAACAGGGCTACATGGTGCAGATATCCCGGTTGAACCGGTTCTCCTACCGGTAGTACCGCTCCAGCGGTTGTACCACCCACAGAGGTGGTAGAACCATTGAACAGTGGTACTACTGGCAGGGACTAGATTTAACCGCGAAATATGAATCACACTAGCCATATTCTACTCTCAAAGATGTGCAATCTAAGCAGGAGGCAAAAGGGGATCTATTCCACCCAATAGTTTAAACAATAAACGCGGAATGTCAAGTAATGCCCTAGAACAAGGGGAACAAACCCTAGAACGAAGAACGAAGGACAATGGGGCATTACCGGCATCCATGGGAAGAAATCGGGAAGGAGGAGGCCTCCTTGGAGAGGATCCACGGAGACCCCACGGATCCGAAGCGCGATAAGCACTCCGCGGGAGAGGCAATGGCGGCTGGCGGCTAGGGCACAAGATGGGAAGGGCTGGGGGAGAGAGAAAAGAAACCCCCACCAGCCCCGATGGGAATATATAGGCCCAAAGTCGTGCGGCGGTTGTACCGCTCAAGGAAGCGGTTGTACCGCTGCCTGGTACGAGCCAGTGGGTGCGGGCGGTACTTCCGTCGCCAAGAGGCAGTGGTAGTACCGCCGTAACCAACCGGTAGAACCGGCCAGACGAGCACCCCAGTGGTTGAGCGGGGGAACCGCTCAAGGACCGCTGGGAGACTGCCTGAAGAGCACCAGCGGTAGAACCGCCTATGACCCCGGTTATACCGCCCGGTCACCATCACCAAAGCCCTAGTCAAGTGTGTGCAATTAGACTAGATGGCTTGAGGAAGGGAAGGCTTGGGGTAGAGAAGGCACGGGGAACAAGGTGGGTCTCCAAGAAGCCAACAACAACAACAAAAGAACAAAAAGAAAACGAAAGAGAACCACACTTGGAGACCCCAACACCTAGAGCCTAAGAAAACAAACTAAGGCAAGGACAAGAAGGACTAACACAAGGTACAATACTATCAAGAGGGTCGGTGGCCGTAGCCACCTATGTATGAGTCAATTGGTATGGCACCGCGAAGAATTATCCTTGGGCCCATGACCAGAACTCATCTTTAAACAAGATAATGTGAAAGAGTTAATTAATTTTTGCATAATGGGGGGAGGAAGAGTTCATTGAGAGAACACCACTCCCCCTATATCCATGCCTACATCTAAACAAGATAACAAGTTGAGTATGGTGGGGTGTGCAAGGATTCAAGCAACATTGCTTGAATCAATGATATTTAGCTCATGCCTTAACTCACGAAATCTTGCTTCATCCAAGGGTTTTATGAAAATATCTGCCAAGTTATCATGAGTGTTGACGTAGTTGAGCTCGATTTCCCCTCGCCTTATGTGATCCCGGATGAAGTGATACCGAATCTCAATATGCTTCGTCTTGAAGTGTTGCACCGGGTTGAGAGAAATCTTGATGGCACTTTCATTGTCACACCAAAGAGGCACTTTGTTAAAAATGACACCGTAATCCTTTAAAGTTTGCCTCATCCATAAAAGTTGAGCACAACAACTACCGGCAGCCACATACTCCGCTTCCGTGGACGAGAGAGACACACAACTTTGCTTCTTGGAAGACCAACTCACCAAAGAGCAGCCAAGAAATTGGCACCCTCCGGAAGTGGACTTCCTATCCACTTTGTCCCCCGCCCAATCCGAGTCCGAATAACCTACAAGCTTGAAGTTTTCTCCTCTTGGGTACCATAAGACAAAGTTTGGGGTATGAGCCAAATACCGAAAGATTCGCTTGACCGCCACAAAGTGACTTTCCTTAGGTGCGGCTTGAAACCGTGCACAAATACCCACACTCAACATGATGTCCGGTCTAGATGCACAAAGGTAAAGCAAGGAGCCTATCATGGAGCGATATACCTTTTGATCCACCGCTTTACCATTGGGATCAATGTCAACTTGGCACTTGGTGGGCATGGGAGTGGAAGCCGGCTTGACATCACTTAGCTTGAATCTCTTGAGCATGTCTTGAGTGTATTTGGCTTGGTTGATGAAGGTTCCTTCTCTCCGTTGCTTCACTTCGAACCCGAGAAAAAACTTCAACTCTCCCATGGAAGACATCTCGAACTTTGAGGTCATTAGAGCGGCAAATTCCTCATCGAAGGCTTTGTTAGGGGAACCAAAGATAATATTATCAACATATAATTGGCACACAAACAACTCCCCTTTGACCTTCTTAGTAAAAAGAGTGGGGTCGATTAGCCCAACTTCAAAACCACGGTCTTGTAACAACTCGGTAAGGTGGTCATACCACACACGTGGGGCTTGTTTAAGGCCATAGAGTGCCTTATTGAGTTGATACACATGATCGGGAAAGTAGGGATCCTCGAACCTGCGGGGTTGCTTGACATAAACCAATTCATTAATAGGACCATTAAGAAAAGCACTCTTAACATCCATTTGTTGTAACTTAAAGTTATGATGAGAAGCATAGGCAATTAACATGCGAATGGATTCAAGACGAGCAACAGGAGCAAAGATGTCACCATAGTCGATACCCTCGACTTGGGAGTAGCCTTGTGCTGCCAAACGAGCCTTGTTGCGAATGATAATCCCATGAGAATCTTGCTTGTTCTTGAATATCCACTTGGTTCCAATGACATTGTGTTCCATTATTGGCCTTGGCACCAGTCTCCACACTTTGTTGCGCTCGAAGTTGTTGAGTTCTTCATGCATGGCATTGAGCCAATCCGGATCTTCTAGCGCCTCATAGACCTTGTGAGGTACGACACAAGAGACAAACGCGTGATGCTCACAATAGTTTGCTAATTGTCTACGAGTGCTTACCCCCTTTCTTAAGCTTCCAAGCACATTCGTCATGAGATGATCCTTGGTGGAGAGCTTGGAAGCAACCTTGGCAGCTCGACGCTCCAATTCCTCCTCGGGGGTGAGACGAGGAGTGGTCACTTGATCATCTTGAGCATCCTCTAGAGTTTGTTCTTGATCTCATGGAAGCTCTTGATCTTGAGCTTGCTCGGAGGAGGGAGCTTGACCTTGGGCATCACTTGATGTTACAACACCATCTTGAGATTGATGTTGCCCTTGGTCTTGTTCTTGAGGTTGAGGGCCCTCACTTTGTTCTTCGGAAGGGTGTTGGTCTTGGGTTGGTGAAGGTTCCACTTGAGTGGAACATTGTCCTTCTCCTTCGGCCACAAGGGGTTCCTCAATGGGTAGGATATAACCAATACCCATTCTTCTTATGGCTTGGGGAGGAATTTCATCACCTACATGACAAGTACCACTTTGCTCCACTTGGGAGCCGTTATTCTCATCAAACTCCATGTTACACGTTTCCTCAATAAGTCCCGTGGACTTATTGAGAACACGGTAAGCATGAGAGTTTGTAGCATAACCAAAAAATATGCCCTCATAAGCTCTAGCCTCAAATTTAGACAAATAGATACCTTTCTTGAGAATGAAACACTTACACCCGAATACCCGGAAGTACTTGAGGTTGGGCTTGTTACCGATGAGTATCTCATATGGAGTCTTGTTCAAGCCTTTGCGGAGGTAGAGCCGATTAGATGCATGACATGCGGTGTTGATGGCTTCGGCCCAAAAGTTGTAGGGAGACTTGAACTCCGCCATCATGGTCCTTGCCGCATCCATCAACGTCCGGTTCTTCCTCTCCACTACACCATTTTGTTGAGGGGTATAAGGTGCGGAATATTGATGCTTGATTCCCTCATCACTCAAAAACTCATCCAAGGTGTAGTTCTTGAACTAGGAGCCGTTGTCACTTCTTATAGTCAAGATCTTTGTATTGTGTTGTCGTTGAGCTTCATTTGCAAAGTCGATGACGGTTTGTTGGGTCTCGCTTTTTCTCTTGAAGAAATATACCCAAGTGTATCTTGAATAGTCATCCACAATCACCAAGAAATACTTTCTACCACCAAGACTATCAAAGGATGGAGGCCCGAAGAGATCCAAATGAAGGAGCTCCAAAGGCTTCTTTGAGTAGATGATAGTCATAGGGGGGTGAGCCTTCTCATGTAGCTTTCCTTCGATGCAATCACTGCAAGCATGATCTTTGGCAAAACTAACATTTGTTAGTCCATGGACATGATTATCCTTGAGAAGACTTTGAAAAGATCTCATATTGACGTGGGCTAAACGGCGATGCCAAAGCCATCCCACGTCAACTTTAGCCATTAGGCATGTCGCGGTCTTAGTGGGTCGCTCCAAAAAGTTAATCACATAGAGACCATTCTCGACATGCCCAACAAAGGCTACTTTAAGAGTCTTGCTCCACAAGAGGGCCATGGTATCAACATCAAAGAAAGTGTCAAAGCCCATGAGTGCTAGTTGGCGAATGAAAAGTAAATTATATGCAAGGGACTCAACAAGCATGACCTTCTCGATCGTAAGATCATGAGAAATGGCAACTTTGACGAGTCCCAATACCTTAGATGACGAGGCGTCACCCCACTCGATGTTGGTGGGCATGGATGGAATCTTTTGCACGTCCACCACCAAGTCCTTGCTTCCGGTCATATGATTAGTAGCTCCACTATTGAGCAACCATGATCCCCCACCGGAAGCAAACACCTACAAGAGATCAATGCTTGGTTTTAGGTACCCATTTTGTAGTAACAAGGGTCTTAGGAACCCAAATAGACCATTAAATATACTCATGAGGAGAACCAACAAATTTGGCATAAACATGCCCATCACTAGCACGGCATAACACGTAAGAAGGATTAAAATCGCCGGCTTTGTTGGAAGGGGTGACATCGCCCTTCTTGACACCGCCACCCTTCGCATTGTTCTTCTTCTCCTTGGAAGCACCCTCTCCCTCCTTCACAAAAGTTTGCTTGAGAGGAGGAGGTTGTTTGGCCTTGTCATTCTTCTTCTCGTTCTTGGACTTGGGCACGTACCCAATCCCTTCCTTGGCTACAACTCCCTTTTGGTTGGTCAAGAGGTCGTTGAGGCTCTTCTCACCTTGTATGCAAGACACATGACCTTTCTCGAGTTGCACCTTTAGCTTAGCGTTCTCCTCAACAAGATGCACATGCTCACAATACGGGTTAGTAGCATTTGCATTATCAATTAACATCATACAAGGAAAAGTGGCTTTCTCCTTGGTTAGCTTTACTTGGAGTTGATCATGAGACTCTTTGAGGCTAGCATGAGCACCCTTCAAGACCTTGTGAGCCTTGTCAAGTAGATCAAACTCCTCTTTGAGTCTAGCAAGATCAACCCCAAGTTTGGCCTTCTCAGAGTTTAGCACACGAGAAACAACAAGAGCATGATCCAAATCTTTCTTTAACTTAGCATGATCAACGTTGTGTGACTCCTCAAGAGCCAAACGAAGACCACACTCTTCCTCAAGAGCATTGGAAAGATCCGAAATCTCATCGGCATAGTTACGACTATGCCCCTCCATCTTGGAGATAGTATCTTCGTGAGCCTCGATCACGTCATTGGCTTCACCAAGTTGTTCCAAGAGAGCAACAAAATGCTTCTTAGTTTTACCCTTGAGTTTACCCATAAAGGACTCAAACTCATTTTCCTCCACATTAGGTCCCTCACATTCATCAATGCAATTAGTCAAGGAAGGATTATTAATGATGGTAGCTTTGATGTTGGGAGTTACCTTGTTGGTGGCTTTAGCCATGAGGCACTTGGCGGTGATGTTCTCATTGGGTGAGTCGAAGAGAGATATTCGTGGAGTTTTTGCAATGGCAACGGAGGCCATGGCAACCGACTCACCATCTTCATCATCATCATCATCCTCATGGTACTCTTCTTGAACCACCAACTCCTTGTGAGGGGTTTTCTTGGTGAAGTTGCTCTTGTTGGGGAAAGACTTGGCTTTGTCCTTTCGAATGAGCTTGCCACCATTGTCTTCCCTCTTCTCATACGGGCACTCCGCAACAAAATGACTCACATTGCCACAATTGTAGCAAGTCCTTACACGTAGCTTGCTCTTCGTGCCACTTGAGTTGTTCTTGTTGAAGTTTGGCCTTGAGTTTTTCTTGCTCCAAAATTGCCTTGAAGCAAGTGCCATGTGTTCATGATAGGCATACTTTGTATCTTTGGGGTTGCTTTCCTCTTCTTCCTCTTATTCTTCTTCTTCAACGCAAACCTTGGCCTTTAATGCAAGGTTGGGCTTCTTTGCCCTTTGAGAGCGAAGCACCACATTGTCGGCGGTCTTGTCCAAGATGTTCATAGCCACAAACTCATCCAACACTTCACTTGAGGTCAAAGTGTGGAAGTCCGGCCTTTGACGAATGACGGAGGACATGGCCTTGTGGTAAGGCATCATTGCCTTGAGGAATTTGCGCTTGATCCAATTGTCATTCGTGTCCTTGCTCCCGTGATCTTGGAGTGAGACCGCGAGTTTGGTTACTCTCCAATAAAGCTCACGAGGTTCTTCATCTTCTTTCATTGCAGTCGGCTTCATCTTGCACTACTTCATAGTTGGAGCATTGAATGCTTGCGCTTCCCCGGTAGAGAGAGACAACACAAAGCCATGCATCTTTGGCCAAGGCAAAGGGCCGAAGATGAGGTAGATCTTCGGGTGGAATTGCATCTTGAATGATGAAGAGAGCATTCTCATTGAATTGATTATCCGCAGCTTCTCGAGGAGTGAAGTTGCTTGGATCATGCGGATGGAAACCTTCTTCAATGATTCTCCAAAGATTAGTGTTCACATGATTTAAATGACGCTTAAAGCGATAAACCCAAGAATCAAAGTCCTCATTTTTCACAATCTTAGGGGGAGGACCGGCATGATTCAAGTGAGTGGAAGGAATCGGTCCACCATAAACAAGTGGTGGTTCCACATGGGCAAAGATGTCGGTGCCATTTTTACCACTAGAAGAAGGAGCCTTTTCACTACTAGCTTCCCCCTTGTCGGAGTTAGCATCCGTCACCTTGTCCGTGGGATTACCCACTTTCAAAGGTGCGGTAGATAGTTTAAGCCCTTCAATGAATTTAGTAAACATGCTTTCAACCTCGATCGTCATTGAGGTTTTCAATGTCTCCAAGGCTACATTGAATTCCTCATGGGAGACCGAGGTTCCCCCATCACCCGTAGACGAGATCGGATTTACACAGGAGTGCTCCTCCACACCATCTATGGTGTCAACCATACTCTTTGGACGACAAAGTCCTTAGTAAAGAGACGAGGCTCTGATACCAATTTAAAAGGATCGATATGGTTGACTAGAGGGGGGGGGGGGTGAATAGGCAACTAACAATTTTAAATTCTCTTTACCAAATTAAACTTTGCATCAAAGTAGGTTGTCTAGATGTGCAACTAGGTGAGCAACCTATATGATGCAACAACAACGAACATACAAGCAAGCAAGAGAAGTAACACTAATAAGTTTGCACAAGTAAACATAAGAGATAACCAAGAGTGGACCCGGTGAAGACGAGGATGTGTTACCGAAGTTCCTTCCTTTTGAGGGGAAGTACGTCTCTGTTAGAGCGGTGTGGAGGCACAATGCTCCCCAAGAAGCCACTAGGGCCACCGTATTCTCCTCACACCCTCACACAATGCGAGATGCCGTGATTCCACTATTGGTGCCCTTGGAGGCGGCGACTGGACCTTTACAAACAAGGTTGGGGCAAACTCCACAACTTAATTGGAGGCTCCTAACGAAACCGCGAAGCTTCACCACAATGGAATATGGCTCCGAGGTGACCTCAACCGTCTAGGATGCACAAAGCACCCAAGAGTAACAAAATCCACACAAGAAAGTATGGGAAGCAAATATCGTTTGGTGGAAGTGTAGATCTAGGTCTCATCCTTCAATCCCTAGCAAATCAACAAGTTTGAGTGGCTAGAGAGAGAGATCGGGCAAAGAGAGCTTGAGTAGCATTAATGGTGGAAAGAGAGAGTTAAGAGGTGAATGTGGTAGGTGGAAGAAGCACCCTTATATAGCAACCCTAAAAATCCAACCATTACTGTGTTCTCAGTACTGCAGGGGTACAACCGCTCCCACTCATAGTTTACGTGCAGAACCCTACCAGGCAGTACAACCGGGCGACCACGCGGTAGTACCGGTTGAGAAGAAGAACCGAACCAACCGCCCAGCCACCGCCCAACCACCGCATAGGAACAGAAGGGAGTCACCCCTGAGTGCGGTAGTCGAGCAGTACCGGGCCGGTGCAACCGCATGGCCTCGAGCGCTCGGACGGCTAAGTCCTGAGCGGTAGAACCGCTCCAGACACCGGTGGTACCGGTATGACCGGACCAACCGGGCCACCACCGCATGAGTACCACATCAAAACAGAGGCCAGACCGGTACTTGGGCGGTGCCTGGCCGGAACCACCGCCCTAGTCCTTGCTGAGCATTGGCGGTACCACCACCCGAAAGCAGCGGTACAACCGCTCGAACAAAATTGGTCAGCGCCAAGACCCAGCGGTACAACCGCTCCAGAGAGCGGTACAACCGCTGGAGCCCACAGTAAACAGTAGGAAGGAAGGGGAAGAGCTCTCTCTCATAGTTTAGGAAGGCAAGAGAGGGGTGAGGTAAGTGTACATGAAATGATACCCCCAACACTTTCCAATGTGGATTCCCTCTTGATAGTACGTGTTCCCTATGACCAAAAGAGATAGACAAACATGTAGAAAACACCGTCTTTGATCTTTTTTCTTCAGAGAGAATAGCTAACCGAGAAGGCCTAAAACCGAAACCTAAAACACTTAGCATAAGATTAGGCCAATAAAGGGTTGTCATCATCCTCCAAAACACAAAGTAGGGAAATGACCTTACAATGCCCCGGTTGGCATCCCATCTTTCTTCTTCAACAATTATCGGTATACCTCGGTTTTTGTTTGTTCACATAATTTGTGTCCTTTCTGTTTTTGTTTTTTCTTTAAGAACTATGCTAGTATGAGATACCCCTTTATTGATTTATAGAATACTTCATGTGCTTCACTTATATCTTTTAAGTATGATCTTATAGAATTGCTCTTTGTGCTTCACTTAAATCTTTTGAGTATGGTTTTATAGAATGCTTGGATATTGGTTAGTATATATTAATTGTAGGATGATCCATGAACTTCGCTTATATCTTTTGGAGTATAAATAATACGATCATCTAAAGTGGATTTAGAAAAAGGTTGCTCCCACTATTCCGAATGAGAGGAATTTTGCTCATGAGAAGACTAGTAAAATTTGTATGCTTGTAGATCATGAACATAATGCTTTATGTGCTGGTTATATTGTTGAACTCATTCATGATGCTACTGAAAATTATTATGAGGGAGTAATACATGTTTGTAGGAGTTGCAATAATATCAAGTTTCCTCTCTATATGCTTAAAGTTTTGAAGTTATACTTGTTTTTCCTTCCTATGCTAGTTGATTCTTGTTCCTATAAATTGTGTGCTCACAAAATCCACATGCATAGGAAGTGGGTTAGGTTTAAATGTGCTAGTCATATTCTTCATGATTCTCTCTTTATGTTTCAATTCTTATCTTTTATGTGAGCATCGTTGAAATCATCATGCCTAGCTAAAAGGCATTAAAGAAAAGCGCTTGTTGGGAGACAACCCAATATTTACCCTTACTGTTTTTATGTGTACTCATGATTAAGATACTGTAGTAATCTTATATTATAGATTTTGTTTCAATAAAGTGCCAAGTAAGACCTTTGGGAGGACTTGGGTGAAAGTTAATGCGATCTTGCTGTAAAAAACAGAAACTTTGTGCTCACGAGATTAGCTGTCATTTTTTTACAGAAGAGTGCGATTGAGTTGATTCTTTTTTCAGAAGATTAATAGACAAATTACTCATGTCCACCAATTTATTTCATAATTTTTGGAGTAGCAGAAGTATGGTTGGTGTTCAGCTCATTACAGACTGTTCTGTTTCTGACAGACTCTGTTTTCATTGCATAGTTTGCTTGTTTTCTAGTTTCTATGACTTATATTTCTCAATATAAATTGTAGAAATGATATGGTACAGTATGCATTATGTGAGAAAAATTATGAAACTTGTCTTTGATAGTACCAAGTGAATGGTTTACTCTTTATCATACTAACCTATCTCATGAAGTTCCGTTAAGTTTTGTGTGATTGAAGTTTTCAAGCTTTGAGTTAGATATATGAGGAGAATAAGGAGCAGAAAGACCCTAAGCTTGGGGATGCCCAAGGCACTGATACGTCTCCAACGTATCTACTTTTCCAAACACTTTTGCCCTTGTTTTCGACTCTAACTTGCATGATTTGAATGGAACTAACCCGGACTGACGCTGTTTTCAGCAGAATTACCATGGTGTTATTTATGTGCAGGAGCAAACATTCTCGGAATGACCTGAAACTTCACGGAGCCACTTTTCAGAAAATAAGAAAAATACCAGCCAAAGATGAAGGCCAGGGGGACCACCGTCTCTCGACAAGGGTGGGGTGCGTGCCTGCCCCCCTAGGGCGCGCCCCTACCTCGTGGGCCCCCTGTTGCCTCTCCGACTCCACCTCCACCTCCATATATTGAGTTTCGGGGAGGAAAAAATCAGAGAGAAGAAATCATCACGTTTTACGATACGGAGCCGCCGCCAAGCCCTAAAACCTCTCGGGAGGGATGATCCGGAGTCCGTTCGAGGCTCCGGAGAGGGGAATTCGTCGCCATCGTCATCATCAACCATCCTCCATCACCAATTTCATGATGCTCACCGCCGTGCGTGAGTAATTCCATCGTAGGCTTGCTGGACGGTGATGGGTTGGATGCGATCTATCATGTAATCGAGTTAGTTTTGTTAGGGTTTGATCCCTAGTATCCACTATGTTCTGAGATTGATGTTGATATGACTTTGCTATGCTTAATGCTTGTCACTAGGGCCCGAGTGCCATGATTTCAGATCTGAACCTATTATGTTTTCATCAATATATGAGTGTTCTTGATCCTATCTTGCAAGTCTATAGTCATCTATTATGTGTTAAGATCCGTTAACCCCGAAGCGACAATAATCGGGATACTTACCGGTGATGACCGTAGTTTGAGGAGTTCATGTATTCACTATGTGTTAATGCTTTGTTCCAGTTCTCTATTTGTAGCGACCAGACCTCAAACAGTCCGATCTCTGTGCTTTAGTGTCATCCCTGGATCAGTAATGCTGACACGCACAATACTTGAAGGATTTATAACAGAGTAGCAATCATACACTTATTACATCGAATGTCTCAAAAGAGAACTTATTACAAGAAATATGGCTTAAGGCCATCTAATAACGATAACAACGGAAGGTTTGGAAGATAAGTGAGTCCATCAACTCCAACGGCATCACTGAGTATAGAACCATGACCTAAAGGCACCTTACTCGTCGTCTGAAAAGTCTGCAACATGAACGCTGTAGCCCGAAAACGAGTCAGCTTCGTCTTCAAAGTCAGGTTCACTTGGATCAGAATCGGTGTCGTCGATGATGATGTAGTTGTCCGGACATGCGACGTACTCGTCTTCCTCTTTGGATGCTAACTTCCTCTTGAGTTCTTCAATCTCCTGCTTAAGATCGCCATTGTGTCTTGCTAGAGCTATGATCTCGTCCATATAGTCCTTGCGTGTAGACTTCAGTTCTCCTTCTAGCTCGATGATCCTTGCCTTTGCATTCTTCAACTCTATCATATTATTGCACATCTGATTCTCGTGGCGTCGAATGTGCTGGTTTAACTCCTGGATGAATGATGCAATGGATCTATCCTTCTCGGTGCTGACTAACTCCCATTGTTCATCTCGGCGTCCGCAAATCTGGTAGATATTGTCCTTGAGGTCTTCTTGGTAAACTTCTCCAATGCGTCCTATGGTGATATGAGCTGCCATGCTCTTTCCCAGACTCCAGGTTGGTGCATTGAAAACACTATCTATAGGCTTCGTGATTGGCGCGAATGTCCTTCCCGGAACGTGAGCTTGAATCTTCCAGCGCTCCTCTTCAGGCAGAGTGGCGTTGAAGGTTCCCGTGAAGCTTGGTAATCCAAGGTTCAGGTACTTGGTGACTTCCTTCAGGTGAAATCCAAATGGTGTGCCTTCATCCGGTTGAGCGTACTTAATCTTCACGTTCATCATCCTAATAGAGTAGAAAAGATGAGGAGTTAGAAAATGAGAAGAGAATGGTGATCTATGGCTTTAACTTAGTGGTCGTGTCCTACAGTCAGCGTGTGCTCTGATACCATCTCTGTAGCGACCCGACCCGAATGGATCAAGTGCTCTGTGCTCAGGTGTCATCCCTGGATCAGTAATGCTGACACCACACAGTACATCGAAGGATTTATAGCAGAGTGGAAATCACACACTTATTACATCGTTGCCTCAAAGAGAACTTATTACAATAAATATGGCTTAAGGCCATCTAGTGTCGATAACAGCGGAAGACTTGGAAGATAAATGGGTCCATCAACTCCAACGGCATCACTGAGTATAGAACCACGACCTAAAACACCTTACTCGTCGTCTGAAAAGTCTGCAACATGAAAGTTGCAGCCCGAAAACGGGTCAACACATGGAATATGCTGGCAAAGTAACACATAGAGAATAATGGAATGAAACAACTATACTATATGCATATATGGCTGGTGGAAAGCTCTATGGTTACAGTTTTGCGTAAAGCCAGTTTTTCCCTACTGCAAAGGAATAAATTTATTTAACTATCTTGGTAGTTGTTAAACATCGAGAATGGTTGACAGCATTCTGATCCCAATTAGGTAATTAAAACCCAGCAACATTAATTAGAAGTAACATGTTGAGATTCACAGGATATTCAAGTACTAGATACTCAAGTTGTCCATAACCGGGGACACGGCTAATCATGATTAGTTTGTACACTCTGCAGAGGTTTGCGCACTTTTCCCCACAAGACTCGATCGCCTCCGTTTGGTTTCTCGCACTGCAGGGTGTTTGAGAAGACGAATGACCGAGACACAGTCTTTCAGAAGCGCTAGCACCTTACATGTGGGTAGACCGGTACACCTACTTTCCCCTACATCTGCTAGTCTACCCGTAAGAGTTCGCACTACTTAGTCAACTATGCCAGAGCCCATAATGGCTTGTGGCTGCACACGGAAGTTTCTAGCATGAAAGATCTTATGATCCCTTTGAGCCTGGGTGGCGGTCCGAAATAAAACAGGCAAGTCCTGATAGACATCAGGTGCCTCAATCCACCCAGATGTGTGTTTAAGTTGCCACCTTAGATAAACCATTAAAATTATGAAATCACATCAGTCATGGATATCACTCACCCAATCCACGTATACTAGCATAGCATGGCATAAATAGCAAGCGTAGAAGTAACTCCCAAATGTTTCATAAAAATACAGGTAATAGGTACTACCTCATCTACTTCCCATCCCTCAATTTAATTAGATACTAATCATGCAATGTGAGAGGATTGATCTAATGCAATAAAACATGGGTTGTAGAAAAGGTATGATCAAAGTGTTACTTGCCTTGCTGATGATCCGCGAGACCTAGGGTTTCGAAGTAACAAGCGGCGCAATCCGGATGCTCTATCGCAGACAAACAACAAGCACATAATAAGTACTCATCTAATGCACATGTAAAACTCGAACAAGAGAACGAACCAGAAAGTTCAACTTAAGAACTCCGGTTGCAAAGAAAGAACGAACCGAACAGACGACGGAAAACCAAACGGCGGAAGAAAACAACTCGGTTCTAGCAAGTTAAATCTAGGTCAAATTTTACCGGGGCAAAAACTTGTTTAAGTTGATTAGACGGAACGGCGGTTTCGGAACGAAACTCCAGGCGCTTGAATCACCTGATTCTGATAAACGAGCGAGAAGATAAACTAGAACGAAGATCGGATCTGAGATCGCGATTGCGGAATAAATCCGACGAAAAGAAAAAGAAGAACGATTAAACAAACGGGCGTCGTTTAACCGGGGAATAATCGGTGATCACGTTCGTTGAGACGAACGGTCCGAAAGAAGAACGAAAACCGATCTAGAAAACCGGAACGGTTTAGAGAAGAACCGGAAAGAAAATGAATCGGAAGAGAAGAAAAGAATCGGAACGATTAGAAGAAAACGATCCGAGGAAAAGAGACGCGGGGCAACCTCCGGCGAGGGGCTCCGGCGGCGTGGCGTAGGGCGGCGGTGCGGGTGTGGGGTGGCGCGGCGGCGGTGGTGTGGGGTGGCGCGGCGGTGGTGTAGGGCGCGGGGTGGGGTGCGGTGGAGGGCTTGGGGCTTGATTTGATGGGTTTAGAGGGGGGGTGTTGGGGTTTTTATATTGGGGAGGGGAGGGGGTTTCTTGGGGTAGGGGGCAAGAAATAGAGTAGGAATAGGAAAGAAAAAAGAGAGGAAACGGAGTAGGACTAAAGTCCTACTAGGACTACAAAAGGGGCGGCAGCGGCGGCCTCCTGGCGCCTGGCGCGCGCGGCGCGGGCGATGGCCTGGCCGGCCGGCTGCTGGCTGGGCCTTGGCCCAGGGCGCTGCAAGATTTTTTTTTAAAATCGGTTTCGCGCGCAGAGAAACAAAAGAAAAACTATCTAAACAAACTCCGAAAAATCTAAAGTTAATTTTCCCCGACTCCTAAAAATGAGTCGAACAAAATGAACTTTACTCCGGACCTAAAATGCAATTTTTGAAAGCGCACATTTTTCCCTATCCAAATAAAAGCAAACGAAACTCCGGCAAAACCAAAATTGATCTATTTATTAAATCTTCAATTTTTTCCTAAATTTGGGAAAGTCATATTATTCCCTCTCTTATATTTTTGATATTGGAAAATAATTGAAGATAAAATAAACAAATCAAATAATCCTCTTTTCAAATTCGAGAAAACTCTCAAATATGAAAATAACGAAATCTCCAACTCTCTCCGAAGGTCCTTGAGTTGCGTGAAATTTCTAGGATCGGGCAAAATGCAAGAAAAATATGACATGCATGATGATCTAGTGTATAACATTCCAAATTGAAAATTTGGGATGTTACAAACCTACCCCCCTTAAGATGAATCTCGCCCTCGAGATTCGGGTTGGCTAGAAAATAGGTGAGGGTGGTCCTTGAGCAAATCTTCTTCTCTCTCCCAGGTGGCTTCATCTCTGAATGGTGGTTCCACTGAACTTTGCAAAACTTGATAACCTTGGTGCAAGTAACTCTGCTGGCATAATCGAGAATCTTGACTGGCTTCTCCTCATACGTTAAGTCGTCCTTCAACTGAATCACTTCGAGTGGCACGGTATCTCTTAGCGGTACCTCCGCCATCTCGGCATGACATTTCTTCAGCTGAGAAACATGGAATACATCATGAACTCCTGACAGCTCCTCTGGTAATTCCAACTTATAAGCGACTTCTCCCATGCGTTGCAAAATCTTATATGGTCCAACGAAACGCGGTGCTAACTTTCCCTTAACTCCAAAGCGCTTAACTCCTCGAAGTGGGGATACTCGAAGATAAACTCAGTCTCCAGTTTCGTAAACTGTCTCCTTGCAGTTTGAATCTGCGTAGCTCTTCTACCTGGACTGGGCTACCTTGAGCCTATCGCGAATCAACTTAACTTTCCATTCAGACTCCTTAATCAAATCTGGTCCAAAGAATTGACGGTCTCCAACTTCGTCCCATGACAACGGTGTCCTGCACCTCCTTCCGTATAAAGCTTCGAAAGGTGCCATCTTCAAACTGGTTTGGTAACTGTTGTTATAAGAAAACTCCGCATACGGCAAGTTATCGTCCCAGCTAGATCCATAATCTAGGGCACAAGCTCTCAGCATATCTTCCAGAATCTGATTGACTCTCTCGGTCTGTCCATCTGTCTGCGGATGAAAAGCTGTGCTGAACTCTAGTCTGGTTCCTAAAGTTTCATGCAACTGATTCCAAAACTTTGAGGTAAATTGGGTTCCTCTATCTGATACGATACTCCTCGGAACTCCATGCAAACAAATGATCCTAGTCATGTATATCTTTGCCAACTTAGCACTGGTGTAAGTGGTCTTAACTGGTATGAAATGTGCTACCTTTGTCAAATGATCCACTACTACCCATATCGAATCATAGCCTGATTTTGTCCTGGGTAGTCCTGTGATAAAATCCATGCCTATCTTATCCCACTTCCATTCAGGTATCGGCAATGGTTGTAACAATCCTGCTGGCTTCTGATGCTCTGCCTTTACTCTCTGACATATGTCACAAACTGCTACATATGCTGCAATATCCTTCTTCATTCCGGTCCACCAGAATGTTTCCTTTAAATCCAAATACATCTTGGTATTCCCTGGGTGAATCGAATACGGTGAATCATGTGCCTCGTGCAAAATCAACTTCCTGATCTCCGGGTCATTTGGCACATAAACACGGTCCTCAAACCATAGGGTGTCGTGCTCATCCTCACGAAATCCCTTTGCTTTTCCTTTGCTCAATTTCTCTTTTATAGCAGCAATCTCCTTGTCAGATTTCTGGGCTTCTCTGATTTTATCCATCAATGTTGACTGAATCTCCAATGCTGCTACATAGCCTCTCGGAACTATTTCCAAACATAGCTCACGAAGGTTTTCTGCTAACTCCTTTGGTACTTCTCCCGTCACTAGGGTGTTGACATGGCTCTTACGGCTCAATGCATCAGCTACTACATTAGCTTTTCCGGGGTGGTAATGCAATCTCATATCATAATCCTTGATGAGCTCCAACCATCTCCTCTGTCTGAGGTTTAACTCCTTCTGAGTGAAAATGTACTTCAAACTCTTGTGATCAGTGTACACCTCACAATGATTTCCAATGAGGAAATGTCTCCATGTTTTCAATGCATGCACTACGGCTGCTAACTCCAAATCATGTGTGGTGTAATTCAACTCATGAGGCTTCAATTGCCATGAAGCATACGAAACAACTCTCCCTTCCTGCATAAGCACTGCTCCAAGTCCTCGACGTGAAGCGTCGCAATACACCTCATATCCTTGGTCTGATCTGGCAAAATCAATACTGGTGAGGTGACCAAACGTTTCTTCAACTCCTGGAAACTAGCCTCACACTCCTCAGTCCAATTGAACTTAGTATCCTTCTTCAACAACTCCGTCATAGGCTTCGCAATCTTTGAAAAGTTCTCAATGAACCTCCGGTAGTATCCTGCGAGTCCAAGAAAACTTCGGATCTCTCCAACTGTCGTTGGTGATTCCCATTCGGTTATGGTCTCAACCTTAGTGGGGTCAACTGCTATACCCTCTCCGGATATAACGTGTCCGAGGAATCCAACTTCCTTCAACCAAAACTCACATTTGCTGAATTTGGCGTATAACTGATGTTCCCTTAGTTTCTCCAAACCAAACGCAAATGTTCCTTATGCTCCTCTTCATTCTTTGAATAAACCAGGATGTCATCAATGAACACTACGACGAACTTATCCAAAAACTCCATAAACACTTTGTTCATCAGGTTCATAAAATAGGCAGGTGCGTTAGTCAATCCAAATGACATAATGGTATACTCATACAGTCCATATCTTGTGGTGAATGCTGTCTTAGGTATGTCCTGCTCTCGAATCTTCAATTGGTGGTACCCTGATCGCAAATCGATCTTGGAAAACACTTTAGCTCCTTGCAATCGATCAAACAGATCGTTGATCATTGGCAGTGGGTACTTGTTCTTGATGGTTACTTCATTCAATCCCCGATAGTCTACAACCATCCTTAATGATCCATCCTTCTTTTCTACTAGAAGTACGGGTGATCCCCAAGGCGAAGAACTTGGGCGAATGTAACCTTTATCCAATAACTCCTTAATCTGATTCTTAATTTCCACCAAATCCTTTGCTGGCATCCGGTACGGTCGCTTCGATATTGGGCCTGTACCTGGCAATAACTCAATCAAAAACTCAATGTCCCTATCCGGTGGCATGCCTGGTAATTCCTCAGGAAATACATCAGGAAAATCCTTTACCACTGGTACTTCTTCTTGCACAACTCCTGTTAGGCAGTTTAGTTGTGTCCTGTTTGGCACATGCCGGGATACATACTTGATCCTTCTTCCTTCTGGTGTGGTAAGCAAAATTGTCTTACTAGCACAATCGATGTTTCCTCCATACATCAACAGCCAATCCATACCAAGAATCACATCCAGACCTTGGGATTCCAGAATAATTAGATCTGTTGGGAAAACATGCCTTCCTATACTTAATGGTACTTGGAAACATCCTTGTCTGGCCATGTACTCTGCTCCTGGCGAGCTTACTAGCATAGGTGTTTTAAGAATCCTAGTGGGCAGGCTATACTTCTCCACAAATCCCCTTGATATATATGAATGTGATGCACCAGTATCGAAAAGAACGAGTGCGGTAAATGACTTAACCAAAAACCTACCGATTACTGCATCGGGCTGATCTTCAACCTCCTCCACATTAACGTGGTTCACCTGTCCCCTATTGAAAGGGTTCGGCTTCTTCCCAGAGCTTCCATTGACATTTCCATTCTAGCCTTCGGGACATTCATTGGCATAATGTCCGGTCTTGGAACACTTGAAACAGGTGACTTGACTCAGATCTCTCTTGGTTGGGGTCGATGGGGTGATCTGGTTCTGGCCGTTGCTTCCTCCATTCCCATTACCATTCTTGTGGCCATTATGGTTGTGCGAACTACCTCCTCCATGGGTATGCTGAAACTGAAATCCTGGTTTAGGGGCAAAACGGGGCTTCTGCTGGGCTCCAGAGTTATACTTCCCCTGTCCATACATCCTCTTACGGTTTTCAATCTGCTGTTGCTTTCCTTCAATCATGATGGCACGATCTACCAACTCCTGGTAGTTGTTGAAACTTGCTACCATCAATTTCATGCTTAGTTCATCATTCAGTCCTTCCAGAAACTTCTCCTGCTTAGCAGCATCTGTAGCAACGTCATCCGGGGCATAACGTGCTAACTTGCTGAAATCGTCAACGTACTGGCCAACTGTCCTTCCTCCTTGGCGTAAGTTGCGAAACTCACACTTCTTCATGGCCATAGCTCCTGCTGAAACATGGACAGTGCGGAAAGCTTGCTAAAACTGATCCCATGTGACAGTGTCAACTGGGTAAGTGGCTGTGAAATTCTCCCACCATGCTGCCGCGGGTCCGTCAACTTGGTGAGCGGCAAACTTCACTTTCTCACCATCCGTGCATCCTGCAGTGGTCAACTCCCTTTCTATCCTGCGAAGCCAATCGTCTGCTACTATTGGCTCGCTGCTACTGGAAAACACCGGCGGATTCAGCCTAAGGAAACGGGCTAAGTGGTCAACAAGTGGTGGTGGTGGTGGTGGTGGATTGTTGTTGTTCTGCTGGTTCTGGACTAACATCTGCATCAATTGATTCTGTTGCTGGATCAACTGAGTGAGCTCCGGTGGGAATCCATTGTCACGTCTCGGAGGCATCTGAGGGTTTTAGAAAAGACGAGAATTGAGAATAGAGTGAGGTCTAAAGGGAAAACACTACCCCAATGCACATGAGCAAATGCACACAAAATCACTTCATTCAATCAAACAAGGGCTTACAATCGGTCTAAAACTATCGCAAAAGTGCTCGACTATAATGTTTACAGGGGGGGGGGAATGCTACTACTATCTGGTGGTCATCTAGAAATTTGAACCGGTGGAAGACTCCATGATTTCTGCTCCAGCTTCGTCTTCAAAGTCGGGTTCACTTGGATCCGAATCGGTGTCGTCGATGATGATGTAGTTGTCTGGACATGTGACGTACTCGTCTTCCTCTTTGGATGCTAACTTCCTCTTGAGTTCTTCAATCTCCTGCTTAAGATCGTCATTGTGTCTTGCTAGAGCTACGATCTCGTCCATATAGTCCTTGCGTGTAGACTTCAGTTCTCCTTCTAGCTCGATGATCCTTGCCTTTGCATTCTTCAACTCTATCATATTATTACACATCTGATTCTCGTGGCGTCGAATGTGCTGGTTTAACTCCTGGATGAATGATGCAATGGATCTATCCTTCTTGGTGCTGACTAACTCCCATTGTTCATCTCGGCGTCCGCAAATCTGGTAGATAGTGTCCTTGAGGTCTTCTTGGTAAACTTCTCCAATGCGTCCTATGGTGATATGAGCTGCCATGATCTTTCCCAGACTCCAGGTTGGTGCATTGAAAACACTATCTATAGGCTTCGTGATTGGCGCGAATGTCCTTCCCAGAACGTGAGCTTGAATCTTCCAGCGCTCCTCTTCAGGCAGAGTGGCGTTGAAGGTTCCCGTGAAGCTTGGTAATCCAATGTTCAGGTACTGGTGACTTCCTCAGGTGAAATCCAAATGGTGTGCCTTCATCCGGTTGAGCGTACTTAATCTTCGCGTTCATCATCCTAATATAGTAGAAAAGATGAGGAGTTAGAAAATGAGAAGAGAATGGTGATCTATGGCTTTAACTTAGTGGTCGTGTCCTACAGTCAGCGTGTGCTCTGATACCATCTTTGTAGCGACCCGACCCGAATGGATCAAGTGCTCTGTGCTCAGGTGTCATCCCTGGATCAGTAATTCTGACACCACACAGTACATCGAAGGATTTATAGCAGAGTGGCAATCACACACTTATTACATCGTTGCCTTAAAGAGAACTTATTACAATAAATATGGCTTAAGGCCATCTAGTGTCGATAACAGCGGAAGACTTGGAAGATAAATGGGTCCATCAACTCCAACGGCATCACTGAGTATAGAACCACGACCTAAAACACCTTACTCGTTGTCTGAAAAGTCTGCAACATGAAAGTTGCAGCCCGAAAACGGGTCAGCACATGGAATATGCTGGCAAAGTAACACATAGAGAATAATGGAATGAAACAACTATACTATATGCATATATGGCTGGTGGAAAGCTCTATGGTTACAGTTTTGCGTAAAGCCAGTTTTCCCTACTGCAAAGGAATAAATTATTTAACTATCTTGGTAGTTGTTAAACATCGAGAATGGTTGACAGCATTCTGATCCCAATTAGGTAATTAAAACCCAGCAACATTAATTAGAAGTAACATGTTGAGATTCACAGGATATTCAAGTACTAGATACTCAAGTTGTCCATAACCGGGGACACGGCTAATCATGATTAGTTTGTACACTCTGCAGAGGTTTGCGCACTTTTCCCCACAAGACTCGATCGCCTCCGTTTGGTTTCTCGCACTGCAGGGTGTTTGAGAAGACGGATGACCGAGACACAGTCTTTCAGAAGCGCTAGCACCTTACATGTGGGTAGACCGGTACACCTACTTTCCCCTACATCTGCTAGTCTACCTGTAAGAGTTCGCACTACTTAGTCAACTATGCCAGAGCCCATAATGGCTTGTGGCTGCACACGGAAGTTTCTAGCATGAAAGATCTTATGATCCCTTTGAGCCTGGGTGGCGGTCCGAAATAAAACAGGCAAGTTCCTGATAGACATCAGGTGCCTCATCCACCCAGATGTGTGTTTAAGTTGCCACCTTAGATAAACCATTAAAATTATCAAATCACATATGTCATGGATATCACTCACCCAATCCACGTCTACTAGCATAGCATGGCATAAATAGCAAGCGTAGAAGTAACTCCCAAATGTTTCATAAAAATACAGGTAATAGGTACTACCTCATCTACTTCCCATCCCTCAATTTAATTAGATACTAATCATGCAATGTGAGAGGATTGATCTAATGCCCAATAAAACATGGGTTGTAGAAAAGGTATGATCAAAGTGTTAATTGCCTTGCTGATGATCCGCGAGACCTAGGGTTTCGAAGTAACAAGCGGCGCAATCCGGGTGGTCTATCGCAGACAAACAACAAGCACATAATAAGTACTCATCTAATGCACAGGTAAAACTCGAACAAGAGAACGAACCAGAAAGTTCAACTTAAGAACTCCGGTTGCAAAGAAAGAACAAACCGAACAGACGACGGAAAACCAAACGGCGGAAGAAAACAACTCGGTTCTAGGCAAGTTAAAATCTAGGTCAAATTTTACCGGGCAAAAACTTGTTTAAGTTGATTAGACGGAATGGCGGTTTCGAAACGAAACTCCAGGCGCTTGAATCACCTGATTCCGATAAACGAGCGAGAAGATAAACTAGAACGAAGATCGGATCTGAGATCGCGATCGCGGAATAAATCCGACGAAAAGAAAAAGAAGAACTATTAAACGAACGGGCGTCGTTTAACCGGGGAATAATCGGTGATCACGTTCGTTGAGACGAACGGTCCGAAAGAAGAACGAAAACCGATCTAGAAAACCGGAACGGTTTAGAGAAGAACCGGAAAGAAAACGAATCGGAAGAGAAGAAAAGAATCGGAACGATTAGAAGAAAACGATCCAAGGAAAAGAGACGCGGGGCAACCTCCGGCGAGGTCTCCGGCAAGGGGCTCCGGCGGCGTGGCGTAGGGCGGCGGTGCGGGTGTGGGGTGGCGCGGCGGCGGTGGTGTGGGGTGGCGCGGCGACGGTGTAGGGCGCGGGGTGGGGTGCGGTGGAGGGCTTGGGGCTTGATTTGATGGGTTTAGAGGGGGGTGTTGGGGTATTTATATTGGGGAGGGGAGGGGGTTTCTTTGGGGTAGGGGGCAAGAAATAGAGTAGGAATAGGAAAGAAAAAAGAGAGGAAACAGAGTAGGACTAAAGTCCTACTAGGACTCCAAAAGGGGCGGCGGCGGCGGCCTCCTGGCGCCTGGCGCGCGCGGCGCGGGCGATGGCCTGGCCGGCCGGCTGCTGGCTGGGCCTTGGCCCAGGGCGCTGCAAGATTTTTTTTTAAAATCGGTTTCGCGCGCAGAGAAACAAAAGAAAAACTATCTAAACGAACTCCGAAAAATCTAAAGTAAATTTTCCCCGACTCCTAAAAATGAGTCGAACAAAATGAACTTTACTCCGGACCTAAAATGCAATTTTTGAAAACGCGCATTTTTCCCTATCCAAATAAAAGCAAACGAAACTCCGGCAAAACCAAAATTGATCTATTTATTAAATCTTCATTTTTTTCCTAAATTTGGGAAAGTCATATTATTCCCTCTCTTATATTTTTGATATTGGAAAATAATTGAAGATAAAATAAACAAATCAAATGATCCTCTTTTCAAATTCGAGAAAACTCTCAAATATGAAAATAACAAAATCTCCAACTCTCTCCGAAGGTCCTTGAGTTGCGTGAAATTTCTAGGATCGGGCAGAATGCAAGAAAAATATGACATGCATGATGATCTAGTGTATAACATTCCAAATTGAAAATTTGGGATGTTACACTCGCACTACATGGTGTTTGAGAAACGGATGACCGAGACATAGTCTTTCAGAAGTGCTAGCACCTTACGATCGGGTAGAGAGTACCAACCTACATCCCCTACATCTGCTAGTCTACCATTGTAAGAGTTCGCATGGCTTAGTGAACTATGCTAGAGCCCATAGTAGCTTGTGGCTGCACATGGAAGTTTCTAGCATGAATAATCTCATGGTCCCTTTGAGCCTGGGTGGCGGTCCATAAAGAAAAACAGGCAATCGCTGGAATACCCAGGTGCCTCAATCCACCCAGATGTGTATTTAAGTTGCCACCTTAAGTTGAACCATTAATTAACAATCTCACATCTGTCATGGATACACTCAAACCCAATCCACGTCTACAAGCATAGCATGGCATAAGCAAACATAGAAGTAACTCCCAAGGGTTTGATAATAAAACAGGTAATAGGCACAACCTCATCTACTTCCCAAAACCCACAATTTTAATTAGATCCTAATCATGCAATTGTTTGAGGATTGATCTAATGCAATAAAACTGGGTAGTAAAGAGGTATGATCAAAGTGTTACTTGCCTTGCTGATGATCCACGAAACCTAGAGATTCAAAGTAGCAAGCGGCGCACTTCGGGTACTCTATCGCAAACAAACAAGCATACAATAAGTACTCATCTAATGCACGGGTAAAACTCAAATAAGAAAAATAACCAGAAAGTTCAACTTAAGAACTCCGGTTTGCAAAAAGAATCAAATCGAACGAAGCAACGAAAGTTAAACAGTGAAAGAAACAAACTTCGTTTACTAATCTAGATCTAAGCCAAATTTTACAGATGCAAAAACTTGTTTGAGTTGGTTAAACGGAAAGAGGGTTTTGAGACGAAACTCTAGGCGCTTGAATCGCCTGATTCCGATAAACGAGCGGAAAGTTAAACTAAAACAAAAATCGGATCACAAATCGTGATCAGAAATAACCGCGGAAAAATCCGAGAGAAAGAAAAACTGGCGAACAGATTAACGAACGAACGTTCGTTAACTGAAACTAAACGGTGAATTCGTTCGTTAAAACGAACGAACGGGCGAACGCTCGCTAAATAAATAAACGAAAAAAACGATCTAAATAAAAACGAACTAGGGTTTTCTAAAAAACCGGATCGGTTTCTTAAGAAAACCGCGCGTGGCGGGCGGCTACCTCCTCGGGCTCCGGCGAGGTCCGGGGGCTTCCGGGGCGGTGGCGGTGGGTGGCGGGGGTGGCGGGGCGTCGGCGGCGGGCGCATGCGCGGCGCGGCGCGGGCGGGGGCGGCGAGGGGTTGCGGCGGCGCGGCTGGGGCTCAGGGGGCCCGGGTCGGTATTTAAAGGGAGGGGCGGCGGCGGCTCTGCTTGGGGAGGGGGGTCGGGGCGGCCGCGGTCGGACTCCATCGCGGCGGCGGGGCACGTCGGGAGGGGCGCGGGGCAGGCCGGCCTGGCTCGGCTGGGCTTCGGCCCAGTCGAGCGCGCGGAGTTTTTGGTAAAAAAAAATCCCGTCCGAACTAAGAAAAAACCTAGAAAAATAATAAAAATCTAAAAATGCCAAAACAAATTTTCACCGTCTAAATAAAATATTTAGAACAGGATGAACATTTTCTTGGCCCTAAAATGCAGTTTTGAAAACGTGTAATTTTTCCTAAATTCAAATAAAATAGCGAGAAAACTCCGAAATAAAGTCTTACTTGATTTTTTATTAAACCTTCAATATTTCTTTATTTTGGGAAAGTCATTTTATTCCCTCTCTCATATTTTTATTATAGAAATAATTGAAGATAAAATAAATAAAATCAATGATCCTGTTTTCAAAATTTGAGAAAAACCCAAATATGAAAATAACGAAATCCCCAACTCTCTCCGTGGGTCCTTGAGTTGCGTAGAATTTCTGGATCAGGCCAAAAGCAAATAAAATATGATATGCAGTGATGATCTAATGTATAACATTCCAAATTGAAAATTTGGGATGTTACAAACCTACCCCCTTAAGATGAATCTCGCCCTCGAGATTCGGGTTGGCTAGAAAATAGGTGAGGGTGGTCCTTCAGCAGTTCTTCCTCTCGCTCCCAGGTGGCTTCATCCTCGGTGTGGTGGCTCCACTGAACTTTGCAAAACTTGATAACCTTGCTGCGGGTGACTCGGCTGGCATACTCAGAATCTTGACTGGTTTCTCCTCATAGGTCAAATCACTATCCAACTGAATTGCTTCCAGCGGCACTGTATCTCTCAGCGGTATGTCAGCCATCTCTGCGTGGCACTTCTTCAACTGGGAAACGTGGAACACATCGTGAACTCCTGACAATCCTTCGGGCAACTCCAACTTGTAGGCAACTTCTCCCATACGCTCCAAAACTTTGTATGGTCCCACAAAACGTGGCGCTAACTTTCCTTTAACTCCAAAGCGCTTAACTCCCCGAAGTGGAGATACTCGAAGATAAACTCGGTCTCCGACTTCGTAAACTGTCTCCTTGCATTTAGAATCCGCGTAGCTCTTCTGCCTGGACTGGGCTACCTTGAGCCTATCGCGAATCAATTTCACTTTTGTTCAGACTCCTTAATCAAATCCGGTCCAAACAACTGGCGGTCTCCAACTTCATCCCACGACAATGGTGTTCTGCACCTTCTTCCGTACAAGGCTTCGAAAGGGGCCATCTTCAAACTGGATTGATAACTGTTGTTGTAGGAGAACTCTGCATATGGCAAATTGTCGTCCCAACTAGATCCATAATCTAGCGCACAAGCTCTCAGCATATCGTCCAAAATCTGATTGACTCTCTCGGTCTATCCATCTGTCTGTGGATGAAAAGCTGTACTGAACTCTAGCCTGGTACCCAAAGTTTCGTGCAACTGATTCCAGAACTTTGAGGTAAACTGGGTTCCTCTATCTGATACAATGCTCCTCGGAACTCCATGCAGACATACGATCCTGGTCATGTATATCTTTGCCAACTTAGCACTGGTGTAAGTGGTCTTTACTGGGATGAAATGAGCTACCTTCGTCAAGCGATCGACTACAACCCATATCGAGTCATAGCCTGAACGGGTCCTGGGTAATCCCGTGATGAAATCCATGCCTAGCTTATCCCACTTCCATTCGGGTATCGGCAATGGTTGTAGCAATCCTGCTGGCTTCTGATGCTCTGCCTTTACTCTCTGACATACATCACAAACTGCTACATACTCCGCAATATCCTTCTTCATTCCGGTCCACCAAAAAGTATCCTTCAAATCCAAATACATCTTGGTATTTCCTGGGTGAATCGAGTATGGTGAATCATGGGCCTCCTGCAGAATCAACTTCCTGATCTCTAGGTCATTAGGCACATAAACACGGTCTTCAAACCATAGGGTATCGTGCTCATCCTCACGAAATCCTTTAACTTTACCTTTGCTCATCTTCTCCTTTATAGAGGCAACCTCCTTGTCAGTTTTCTGAGCTTCTCTGATCTTATCCATCAAAGTAGACTGAATCCCCAATGCTGCTACATAGCCTCTCGGAACTATCTCCAAACATAGCTCACGAAGGTCTTCGGCTAACACCTTCGGCAAATCTCTCGTCATTAATGTGTTGACATGGCTCTTACGGCTCAGCGCATCGGCTACTACGTTAGCCTTTCCGGGATGATAATGCAATCTCATATCATAATCCTTGATGAGCTCCAACCATCTCCTTTGCCTGAGATTTAGCTCCTTCTGCGTGAAAATATACTTCAAACTCTTGTGATCCGTGTATACTTCACAACGGTTTCCAATGAGAAAATGCCTCCAAGTCTTCAATGCATGCACTACGGCTGCTAACTCCAAATCATGCGTGGCATAATTCAACTCATGAGGTTTCAGCTGTCGTGAAGCATATGAAACAACTCTTCCCTCCTGCATAAGCACTGCTCCAAGTCCTCGACATGAAGCGTCACAATACACCTCATAATCCTTGCTCTGATCTAGCAGAATCAATACTGGTGATGTAACCAAACGTTTCTTCAACTCCTGGAAACTGGCCTCACATTCCTCAGTCCATTTGAACTTGGTATCCTTCTTCAACAACTCCGTCATAGGCTTCACAATTTTTGAGAAATTCTCAATGAATCTCCGGTAGTATCCTGCAAGTCCAAGAAAACTCCGGATCTCTCCAATTGTTGTTGGTGCTTCCCAATTTGTCACAGTGTCAACCTTGGTGGGATCTATTGCTATACCTTCTCCGGATATAACGTGTCCGAGGAATCCAACTTCCTTCAACCAAAACCCACATTTACTGAACTTGGCATATAACTGATGTTCTCTGAGCTTACCAAGTACCAAACGCAAATGTTCTTTATGTTCTTCTTCATTCTTCGAGTAAACTAGTATATCATCAATGAACACTATGATGAACTTATCCAAAAACTCCATAAACACTTTGTTCATCATGTTCATGAAATATGCAGATGCGTTAGTCAGACCAAAGGACATAACGGTATATTCATACAACCCGTACCTGGTGGTAAAAGTTGTCTTAGGTATATCCTGCTCTCGAATCTTCAACTGATGGTATCCTGATCGCAGATCGATCTTAGAAAATACCTTAGCTCCTTGCAATCGATCAAACAGATCATTGATCATCGGCAGCGGGTACTTGTTCTTGATTGTTACTTCGTTCAATCCTCGATAATCAACAACCATCCTTAACGATCCATCCTTCTTCTCCACTAGAAGTACCGGCGATCCCCAAGGTGAAGAACTTGGGCGAATATAACCTTTATCCAGTAACTCCTTAATCTGCTTCTTAATCTCCTCCAAATCTTTTGCGGGCATCCTATATGGTCTCTCAGATATGGGCCCTGTGCCTGGCAAAAGCTCAATATCTCTATCTGGTGGCATGCCTGGCAACTCCTTTGGAAATACGTCAGGGAAATCCTTCACTATTGGTACTTCCTCCTGCACAACTCCTGATAAAGAATTTACTCGAGTCCTCTTCGACACATGCCGGGATACATACTCGATCCTTCTTCCTTCTGGCGTTGTAAGCAAAATTGACTTACTGGCGCATTCAATGTTCCCTCCATACTTCGATAACCAATCCATGCCAAATATCACATCTAATCCTTGAGATTCCAATACTATTAGGTCCGAGGAAAATACATAGGTACGAATCCTTAATGGTAACCGATCACACCATAGACTAGCCATATACTCTGCTCCAGGCGAGGTTACTAACATGGGTGACCTAAGGGCTTGGGTTGGCAGTTTATACTTATCCACAAATCCCCTTGAGATATATGAATAGGATGCACCAGTATCAAAAAGAACGAGTGCAGTAAATGACTTAACCAAAAACTTACCTATTACTGCATCTGGCTGAGCTTCAACCTCCTCCACGTTAACGTGGTTCACCTGTCCCCTATTGAAAGGGTTCGGCTTCTTCCCAGAGCTTACATTGCCATTTCCACTCTGGGCTTCAGGACATTCATTGGCGTAATGTCCAGTCTTCTGGCACTTATAGCAAGTGACTTGGCTCAGGTCTCTCTTGGCCGACGTCGATGGGTTGGTACGATTCTGGCCGTTGCTTCCTCCATTCCCGTTACCATTCTTGGGGCCATTATGATTGTGCGAGCTGCCTCATCCATGGGTATGCTGAAAAGGTCCTCCTAGTTTCGGGGTAAAACGTGGCTTCTGCTGAGCTCCAGAATTGTACTTCCCTTGTCCATACTTCCTCTTGTGGTTTTCAATCTGCTGCTGCTTCCCTTCAATCATAAGAGTGCGATCTACCAACTCCTGGTAGTTGTTGAAGCTTGCTACCATCAACTGCATGCTCAACTCATCATTCAGTCCTTCCAGAAACTTCTCCTGCTTAGCTGCATTCGTAGCAACGTCATCTGGGGCATAACGTGCTAGCTTACTAAAGTCATCCACATACTGGCCAACTGTCCGTCCTCCTTGGCGCAAGTTGCGAAACTCACGCTTCTTCATGGCCATAGCTCCTACTGACACATGGGCAGTATGGAAAGCCTGCTGAAATTGGTCCCATGTCACCGTGGCTATAGGGTAGGTGACAGTGTAATTCTCCCACCATGATGCTGCTGGTCCATCCAACTGATGTGCGGTAAAATGCACCTTCTCAGCATCAGTACATCCTATAGTGGTTAACTCCCTTCCAATCTTGCGGAGCCAATCATCTGCTACTATAGGCTCGGTGCTACTAGAGAACACCGGCGGATCCAGCCTAAGGAAACGAGTTAAGTGATCAACATGTGGTGGTGGTGGTGGTGGGTTGTTGTTGTTGTTCCCCTGATTCTGATTCTGGACTAACAACTACATCAGGGTATTCTGCTGCTGGATCAACTGAGTGAGCTCTGGTGGAAATGCAAATCCATTGTCACGTCTTGGAGGCATCTGATGGGTTTAGGAAAGATGAGAATATAAGATAGAATGAGGTCTAGAGAGAAGACACTACCCATATGCACATGAGGCAAATGCAAACAAAATCACTTCATTCAATCAAACAAGGGCATAGAACGGTCTATCTATCGTTACAAAAGTGCTCGGGCTATACTAGATACATGGGAGAATACTACTACTGATATGGTGGTCGACTAGAAAAACTGCTCCAATGAAGATTCCATGATATCTGCTCCAGCTTCATCAACATAGTCATCATCGCTATCGTCTGGGTCCGAGTCGGTGTCGTTGATGATGATGTAGTTCTCTGGACAAGTGCAATCTTCTTCTCCTCCAGTTCCGGGAAATCCCATGAACACTTTTAGCTTCTTCTTCAGATCATCATTCTTCTCCACTAGTGTTGCTATTTACTCCTCATATCCATCGCATGTAGACTTGAGTTCTTCTTCCAGCTCCGTGATCTTGGTCATGTCCTTCTTCAGGTCTACCACGCCTGCGCACATCTGGTTCTCCTGGCGTCGAATGTGCTGGTTTAACTCCTGGATGAAAGCTGCGATTGATCTATCCTTCCTGGTGCTGGTCATCTCCCATTGCTCATCTCGGCGCCAATAAATCTGGTAGATAGTATCCTTGAGATCCTTGTGGTAAACTTCTCCAATGCGGCCCATAGTGATGTTGGCTGCCATGCTCTTTCCTAGACTCCAGGTTGGTGCATCAAAGGAAAACTCTATGGGCTCAGTGATAGGCATGAACGTCCTTCCTAGAACTTGAACTTGAATCATCCAGCGCTCCTCTTCAGGTAAAGTGGCGTTGTAGGTTCCGGTGAAACTTGGTACTCCGATGTTCAGGTATCTAGTGACTTCCTTCAAGTGACGTCCAAAGGGTGTATCTTCATCCGGTTGCGTGAACTTGTTCCTTGCATCCGCCATCCTAAAAGAGTAGAAAAGATGAGTCAGAAATGAGAAGAGTGAGTAGTGATCTAGGGCTTTTAGCTTAGTGGTCGTGTCCTACAGTCAGCGTGTGCTCTGATACCATCTTGTAGCGACCAGACCTCAAACAGTCCGATCTCTGTGCTTTAGTGTCATCCCTGGATCAGTAATGTTGACACGCACAATACTTGACGGATTTATAATAGAGTAGCAATCACACACTTATTACATTGAATGTCTCAAAAGAGAACTTATTACAATAAATATGGCTAAAGGCCATCTAATAACGATAACAGCGGAAGGCTTGGAAGATAAGTGAGTCCATTAACTCCAACGGCATCACCGAGTATAGAACCACGACCTAAAGGCACCTTACTCGTTGTCTGAAAAGTCTGCAACATGAACGTTGCAGCCCAAAAACGGGTCAGCACATGGAATATGCTGGCAATGCAACACATAGAGAGTAATGGAAGAATAAAGCTATACTACATGCATATATGGCTGGTGGAAAGCTCTATGGTTACAGTTTTGCGTAAAGCCAATTTTTCCCTACTGCAAAGGAATAAATTTTATTTAACTATCATGGTAGTTGTTAAACATTGAGAAGATAGACATCCTCTCAATCCCAATTAAGTATAATCATTAAAACCCAACAGTATTAATTTAAAGTAACATGATGAGATTCACATGATAATCCAAGTACTAGATACTCAAGACGTCCATAACCGGGGACACGACTAACCATGGTTAGTTTACACACTCTGCAGAGGTTTGCGCACTTTTCCCCACAAGACTCGATCTCCTCCGTTGGGATTCTCGCACTATATGGTGTTTGAGAAACGGATGACCGAGACATAGTCTTTCAGAAGTGCTAGCACCTTACGATCGGGTAGACAGTACCAACCTACATCCCCTACATCTGCTAGTCTACCACTGTAAGAGTTCACATGACTTAGTCAACTATGCTAGAGCCCATAGTAGCTTGTGGCTGCACACGGAAGTTTCTAGCATGAATAATCTCATGGTCCCTTTGAGCCTGGGTGGCAGTCCATAAAGAAAAACAGGAATTCGCTGGAATACCCAGGTGCCTCAATCCACCCAGATGTGTATTTAAGTTGCCACCTTAAGTTGAACATTAATTAACAATCTCACATCTGTCATGGATACACTCAAACCCAATCCACGTCTACAAGCATAGCATGGCATAAGCAAACGTAGAAGTAACTCCCAAGGGTTTGATAATAAAACTGGTAATAGGTACTACCTCATCTACTTCCCAAAACCCACAATTTTAATTATATCCTAATCATGCAATTGTTTGAGGATTGATCTAATGCAATAAAACTGGGTAGTAAAGAGGTATGATCAAAGTGTTACTTGCCTTGCTGATGATCCGCGAAACCTAGAGATTCAAAGTAGCAAGCGGCGCACTCCGGGTACTCTATCGCAAACAAAGCAGCATACAATAAGTACTCATCTAATGCACGGGTAAAACTCAAATAAGAAAACTAAACAGAAAGTTCAACTTAAGAACTTCGGTTTGCAAAAAGTATCAAATCAAACGAAGCAACGAAAGTCAAACGACGAAAGAAACAAACTTTGTTTACTAATCTGGATCTAAGTTAAATTTTACAGATGCAAAAACTTGTTTGAGTTGGTTAAACAGAAAGAGGGTTTCGAGGCAAAACTCCTGGCGCTTGAATCGCCTGATTCTGATAAACGAGCGAAAAGTTAAACTAAAACGAAAATTGGATCAGAAATCACGATCAGAAATAACCGCGGAAAAATCCGAGAAAAAGAAAAACTGACGAACAGATTAATGAACGAACGTTCGTTAAGTGAAACTAAACGACGAATTCGTCCGTTAAAACAAATGAACGGGCGAACGCTCACTAAATAAATAAACCAGAAAATAAAACCGATATATTTATAAAAAAACGAATCTCGGGTTTTCTAAAAAAACGTATCGGTTTCTTTAGAAAAACCGGGGCGGCGGGCGGCTACCTCGGCTTGGGCTCCGGTGAGGTCCGGCGGGGTTCCGGTGGGGCTCCAGTGGCGGTGGGCGGCGTAGGGTGGCGGGGCGGCGGCTCCTGGCGGCGGCGGCGCAAAGTGGCGCAGGCGGCGGGGCTGGCGAGGGGCTACGGCGGCGGCGACTCGGGGCTCCAGGGGGGCCCCCGGGGTTGTATTTAAAGGGGGAGAGGCGGCGGCGGCCCGGACTCTCCTGAGTCCGGCGGCGGCACGGGTCGGGGAGGCGGTGGCGCAGGCGGGCCGGCCTGGCTCGGCTGGGCTTCGGCCCAGTCGGGCGCGCGAGAGGTTTTTTTAAAAAAAAATCCCGCCAAACTAAGAAAAAACCTAGAAAAATAATAAAAATCTAAAAATACCAAAACAAATTTTCACCGTCTAAATAAAATATTTAGAACGGGATGAACATTTTCTTGGCCCTAAAATGCAGTTTTGAAAACGTGCAATTTTTCCTAAATTCAAATAAAATAGCGAGAAAACTCCGAAATAAAATCTTACTTGATTTTGTTATTAAACCCTCAATATTTCTTTATTTTGGGAAAGTCATTTTATTCCCTCTCTCATATTTTTATTATAGAAATAATTGAAGATAGAATAAATAAAATCAATGATCCGATTTTCAAAAATTGAGAAAAACCCAAATATGAAAATAACGAAATCCCCAACTCTCTCCGTGGGTCCTTGAGTTGCGTAGAATTTCTGGATCTGGCCAAAAGCAAATAAAATATGATATGCAGTGATGACCTAATGTATAACATTCCAAATTGAAATTTTGGGATGTTACACTATTAAAAGGAGGCCTTAATATCCCTTAGTTTCCGTAAGGACCCCCCTGCCACGGGAGGGTAGGACAAAAGATGTCATGCAAGTTCTTTTCCATAAGCACGTATGACTATATTCGGAATACATGCCTACATTATATCAATGAACTGGAGCTAGTTCTGTGTCACCCTAGGTTATGACTGTTACATGATGAACCGCATCCGGCATAATTCTCTATCACCGATCCATTGCCTACGAGCTTTCCATATATTGTTATCATCACTACAAAATACCAAAAACATTGCTTTTACTACTATTACCTTTCGTTACTATTATCACTACTATCATATTACTTTGCTACTAAATACTTTGCTGCAGATATTAAGTTTCCTGGTGTGGTTGAATTGACAACTCAACTGCTAATACTTGAGAGTATTCTCTGGCTCCCCTTGTGTCGAATCAATAAATTTGGGTTGAATACTTTACCCTCGAAAACTGTTGAGATCCCCTATACTTGTGGGTTATCAAGACTATTTTCTGGTGCCGTTGCCGGGGAACATAGCTCTATTCTTTGAGTCACTTGGGATATATATCTGCTTATCATTATGAAGAACTTGAGAGATCCAAAAACCAAGATCTATCCCTCAACTACAAGGGGAGGTAAGGAACTGCCATCTAGCTCTGCACTTGATTCACCTTCTGTTATGAGTAAGTTTGCGACACCTACACCTGCTTCTGCTATTCGTTCTGATATGTCACATGTTATTGATGATGCCACTTCTGCTATGCATGATACTTATGATGAAACTACCTCTATGCCTGATACTACTATGCCACTTAGTGATTTTCTCGATAAACAACTTGCTAGGGCTAGAGAGATTGAAAATATTGAATCTGATGATACTGATGAAAGTGATGATGAAGAATCACTTGTTATTCCTAAGGGTTATGTCTTTGATCAAGAAGCTTCCTTAGCTATTTTAGCGTGCCAAAATAGAACTGAACTCAAAAGATTATTAGCTAAATGGAGTAAGCAATCTCTAAATGCTAGAATGAAACCTGACCCAGCTTTTGCTACTTCACCTATCTTTGTTACTGATAAGGATTATGAATTCTATGTTGATCCTGATATAATTACTTTGGTTGAATCTGATCCTTTCCATGGTTATGAATCTAAAACCGTTGTGGCACATCTTACTAAATTAAATGATATAGCCACCCTGTTCACTAAATATGAGAGAACTTGTTACTTTTACATCCTTAAAATATTTCCGTTCTCATCAAAGGGTGATGCTAAGTATGGTTTAATTCTCTTGATCCTGGTTGTGTGCGTAGTCTCCAGGATATGATTTATTACTTCTCTGCTAAATATTCCCCTGCTCATAAGAAACAAGCTGCTTTAAGGGATATATATAATTTTGTGCAAATTGAAGAAGAGAGTCTCCCACAAGCTTTGGGGAGGCTTCTCCAATTACTTAATGCTTTGCCTGATCATCCTCTTAAGAAAAATGAAATGCTTGATATCTTTTATAATTGTCTAACCGATGCCTCCAGAGATTACCTGGATAGTTGTGTTGGTTCTGTTTTTAGGGAAAGAACACCGGATGAAGCTGAAATTTTATTGAATAATATGTTGACAAATGAAAATAATTGGACACCTCCGGAGCCAATTCCTGAGCCTATTCCTAAACCAACTTCGAAGAAGAGGGGTATTCTATTTCTCAGTCCTGAAGATATGCAAAAGGCAAAGAAATCTATGAAAGAAAAATGTATCAAAGCTGAAGATGTTAAGAATTGTTGGGGAACATAGTAATTTCAAAAAAAATTCATACTTACACGCAAGATCATGGTGATGCATAGCAACAAGAGGGGAGAGTGTTGTCCACGTACCATCGTAGACCGAAAGCGGAAGCGTTAGCACAACGCGGTTGATGTAGTCGTATGTCTTCATGATCTGACCGATCAAGTACAGAACGTACGGCACCTCCGAGTTCAGCACACGTTCAACCCGATGACGTCCCTCGAACTCCAATCCAGCTGAGTGTTGAGGGAGAGTTTTGTCAGCATGACGGCATGGTGACGATGTTGATGTTCTACCGACGCAAGGCTTCGCCTAAGCACCACTACAGTAATATCGAGGTGGACTATGGTGGAGGGGGGCACCGCACACGGCTAAAGGATCAAACGATCAATTGTTGTGTCTATGGGGTGCCCCCTGCCCCCGTATATAAAGGAGCAAGGGGGGTGCGGCCGGCCAGGGAGAGGGCGCGCTAGGAGGAGTCCTACTCCCACCGGGAGTAGGACTCCCCCTTTCCTAGTTGGAATAGGATTCAGGAGAAGGAAAGAGAGAGGGGAAGAAGGAAAGAGGGGGCCGGCCCCCTTGCCCTAAACCAATTCTGTTTGGGCCTTGGGGGGGGGGAGGGCGCCCCATACTCCCCTTGCTTCCCTCTATTTCCACTAAGGCCCATGTAGGCCCATTAAGCCCCCGAGGGGTTCCGGTAACCTCCCGGTACTCCGTAAAATCCCGATTTCACTCAGAACACTTCCGACATCCAAACATAGGCTTCCAATATATCAATCTTCATGTCTCGACCATTTAGAGTCTCCTCGTCATGTCTTTGATCACATCCGGGACTCCGAACAACCTTCGGCACATCAAAACATATAAACTCATAATATAACCGTCATCGTAATGTTAAGCGTGCGGACCCTACGGGTTCGAGAACTATGTAGACATGACCGAGACACATCTCCGGTCAATAACCAATAGCAGAACCTGGATGCTCATATTGGCTCCCACATATTCTACGAAGATCTTTATCGGTCAAACCGCACAACAACATATGTTGTTCCCTTTATCATCGGTATGTTACTTCCTCGAGATTCGATCGTCGGTATCTCAATACCTAGTTCAATCTCATTACCGACAAGTCTCTTTACTCGTTCCGTAATACCCTATCCTACAACTAAATCATTAGTTGCAATGCTTGCAAGGCTTAAGTGACGTGTATTACCGAGAGGGCCCAGAGATATCTCTCCGACAATCAGAGTGACAAATCCTAATCTCGAAATACGCCAACCCAAGAAGTACCTTCGGAGACACCTGTAGAGCACCTTTATAATCACCCAGTTACGTTGTGACGTTTGGTAGCACACAAAGTGTTCCTCCGGTAAACGGGAGTTGCATAATCTCATAGTCATAGGAACATGTATAAGTCATGAAGAAAGCAATAGCAACATACTAAACGATCGGGTGCTAAGCTTACGGAATGGGTCATGTCAATCACATCATTATCCTAATGATGTGACCCCGTTAATCAAATGAAAACTCATGTCTATGGTCATGAAACATAACCATCTTTGATCAACGGGATAGTCAAGTAGAGGCATACTAGTGACAATCTGTTTGTCTATGTATTCACACACCTATTATGTTTCTGGTTAATACAATTCTAGCATGACTAATAAACATTTATCATGATATAAGGAAATAAATAATAAATTTATTATTGCCTCTAGGGCATATTTCCTTCAGTCTCCCACTTGCACTAGATTCAATAATCTAGATTACACAGTAATGATTCTAACACCCATTGAGCCTTGGTGCTGATCATGTTTTGCTTGTGGAAGAGGCTTAGTCAACGGGTCTGCAACATTCAGATCCGTATGTATCTTGCAAATTTCTATGTCTCCCACCTGGGCTAAATTCCGGATGGAATTGAAGTGTCTCTTGATGTGTTTGGTTCTCTTGTGAAATCTGGATTCCTTCGCCAAGGCAATTGCACCAGTATTGTCACAAACGATTTTCATTGGACCCGATGCACTAGGTATGACACCTAGATCAGATATGAACTCCTTCATCCAGACTCCTTCATTTGCTGCTTTCGAAGCAGCTATGTACTCCGCTTCACATGTAGATCCCGCCACAACCCTTTGTTTAGAACTGCACCAACTGACAGCTCCACCGTTCAATGTAAACACGTATCCGGTTTGCGATTTAGAATCGTCCGGATCAGTGTCAAAGCTTGCATCAACGTAACCGTTTACGATGAGCTCTTTGTCACCTCCATAAACGAGAAACATATCCTTAGTCCTTTTCCAGTGATCCACTCCTGGATTACTTTGGTACCTCCCTGCTAGACTTATAGCAAGGCACACATCAGGTCTGGTACACAACATTACATACATGATAGAGCCTATGGCTGAAGCATAGGGAACATCTTTCATTTTCTCTCTATCTTCTGAAGTGGTCGGGCATTGAGTCTTACTCAACTTCACACCTTGTAACACAGGCAAGAACCCTTTCTTTACTTGATCAATTTTGAACTTCTTCAAAACTTTGTCAAGGTATGTGCTTTGTGAAAGTCTAATTAAGCGTCTTGATCTATCTCTATAGATCTTGATGCCCAATATGTAAGCAGCTTCACCAAGGTCTTTCATTGAAAAACTCTTATTCAAGTATCCCTTTATGTTGTCCAGAGATTCTATATCATTTCCAATCAGCAATATGTCATCCACATATAATATCAGAAATGCTACAGAGCTCCCACTCACTTTCTTGTAAATACAGGCTTCTCCAAAAGTCTGTATAAAACCAAATGCTTTGATCACACTATCAAAGCGTTTATTCCAACTCCGAGAGGCTTGCACCAGTCCATAAATGGATCGCTGGAGCTTGCACACTTTGTTAGCTCCCTTTGGATCGACAAAACCTTTTGGTTGCATCATATACAACTCTTCTTCCAGAAATCCATTCAGGAATGCAGTTTTGACATCCATTTGCCAAATTTCATAATCATAAAATGCGGCAATTTCTAACATGATTCGGACAGACTTAAGCATCACTACGGGTGAGAAGGTCTCATCGTAGTCAATCCCTTGAACTTGTCGAAAACCTTTTGCAACAAGTCGAGCTTTATAGACAATAACATTACCGTCAGCGTCAGTCTTCTTCTTGAAGATCCATTTATTCTCAATTGCTTGCCGATCATCGGGCAAGTCAACCAAAGTCCATACTTTGTTCTCATACATGGATCCCATCTCAGATTTCATGACCTCAAGCCATTTTGCGGAATCTGGGCTCACCATCGCTTCTTCATAGTTCGTAGGTTCATCATGATCTAGTAGCATGACTTCCAGAACAGGATTACCGTACCACTCTGGTGCAGATCTTACTCTGGTTGATCTATGAGGTTCAGTAGTAACTTGATCTGAAGTTCCATGATCATCATCATTAACTTCCTCACTATTTGGTGTAGGCATCACAGAAACCGGTTTCTGCAATGAACTACTTTCTAATAGAGTAGCAGGTATAGTTACCTCATCAAGTTCCACTTTCCTCCCACTCACTTCTTTCGAGAGAAACTCCTTCTCTAGAAAGGATCCATTCTTAGCAACGAATGTCTTGCCTTCAGATCTGTGATAGAAGGTGCACCCAACAGTCTCCTTTGGGTATCCTATGAAGACACATTTCTCCGATTTGGGTTCGAGCTTATCAGGTTGAAGTTTTTTCACATAAGCATCGCAGCCCCAAACTTTCAGAAACGACAACTTTGGTTTGTTTCCAAACCACAGTTCATAAGGCGTCGTCTCAACGGATTTCGATGGTGCCCTATTTAACGTGAATGCGTCCGTCTCTAAAGCATGACCCCAAAATGATAGCGGTAAATATGTAAGAGGCATTATAGATCGCACCATATCTAGTAAAGTACGATTACGACGTTCGGACACACCATTACGCTGTGTTGTTCCGGGTGGCGTGAGTTGCGAAACTATTCCGCATTGTTTCAAATGTATACCAAACTCGTAACTCAAATATTCTCCTCCACGATCAAATCATAGAAACTTTATTTTCTTGTTACGATGATTTTCAACTTCACTCTGAAATTCTTTGAACTTTTCAAATGTTTCAGAATTATGTTTCATTAAGTAGATATACCCATATCTGCTTAAATCATCTGTGAAGGTGAGAAAATAACGATATCCGCCACGAGCCTCAACATTCATCGGACCACATACATCTGTATGTATGATTTCCAACAAATCTGTTGCTCTCTCCATAGTTCCGGAGAATGGAGTTTTAGTCATCTTGCCCATGAGGCACGGTTCACAAGTACCAAGTGATTCATAATCAAGTGGTTCCAAAAGTCCATCAGTATGGAGTTTCTTCATGCGCTTTATACTAATATGTCCTAAACGGCAGTGCCACAAATAAGTTGCACTATCATTATCAAGTCTACATCTTTTGGCTTCAACATTATGAATATGTGTATCACTACTATCGAGATTCATCAAAAATAGACCACTCTTCAAGGGTGCATGACCATAAAAGATATTACTCATATAAATAGAACAACCATTATTCTCTGATTCAAATGAATAACCGTCTCGCATCAAACAAGATCCAGATATAATGTTCATGCTCAACGCTGGCACCAAATAACAATTATTTAGGTCTAATACTAATCCCGAAGGTAGATGTAGAGGTAGCGTGCCGACCGCAATCACATCGACTTTGGAACCATTTCCCACGCGCATCGTCACCTTGTCCTTTGCCAGTGTTCGCTTAATCCGTAGTCCCTATTTTGAGTTGTAAATATTAGCAACAGAACCAGTATCAAATACCCAGGTGCTAATGCGAGCTCTAGTAAGGTACACATCAATAACATGTATATCACATATACCTTTGTTCACCTTGCCATCCTTATTATCCGCCAAATACTTGGGGCAGTTCCGCTTCTAGTGACTAGTCTGCTTGCAGTAGAAGCACTCAGTCTCAGGCTTAGGTCCAGACTTGGGTTTCTTCTCCTGAGCAGCAACTTGGTTGCTGTTCTTCTTGAAGTTTCCCTTCTTCTTCCCTTTGCCCTTCTTGAAACTGGTGGTCTTACTGACCATCAACACTTGATGCTCTTTCTTGATTTCTACCTCCGCAGCTTTTAGCATTGCGAAGAGCTTGGGAATTGTCTTATCCATCCCTTGCATATTATAGTTCATCACGAAGCTCTTGTAGCTTGGTGGCAGTGATTGAAGAACTCTGTCAATGACACTATCAACCGGAAGATTAACTCCCAGCCGAGTCAAGTGATTATGGTACCCAGACATTCTGAGTATATGTTCACTGATAGAACTATTCTCCTCCATTTTGCAGCTGTAGAACTTATTGGAGACTTCATATCTCTCAATCCGGGCATTTGCTTGAAATATTAACTGCAACTCCTGGAACATCTCATATGCTCCATGACGTTCAAAACATCGTTGAAGTCCCGGTTCTAAGACGTAAAGCATGGCACACTGAACTATCGAGTAGTCATCAGCTTTGCTCTGCCAGTTGCATCAGCAGCAGGCCTCGCACTCAGCGGTGCTTCCAGGATGTAATTCTTCTGAGCAGCAATGAGGATAATCCTCAAGTTACGGACCCAATCCGTGTAATTGCTACCATCATCTTTCAACTTTGCTTTCTCAAGGAACGCATTAAAATTCAATGGAACAACAACACGGGCCATCTATCTACAATCAAACATAGACATGCAAGATACTATCAAGTACTAAGTTCATGATAAATTTAAGTTCAATTAATCATATTACTTAAGAACTCCCACTTAGAAAGACATCCCTCTAATATTCTAAGTGATCACATGATCCAAATCAACTAAACCATAACCGATCATCACATGAAATGGAGTAGTTTTCAATGGTGAACATCACTATGTTGATCATATATACTATATGATTCACGCTCGACCTTTCGGTCTCAGTGTTCCGAGGCCATATCTGCATATGCTAGGCTCGTCAAGTTTAACCTGAGTATTCTGCGTGTGCAAAACTGGCTTGCACCCGTTGTAGATGGACGTAGAGCTTATCACACCCGATCATCACGTGGTGTCTGGGCACGACGAACTTTGGCAACGGTGCATACCCAGGGAGAACACTTTTTATCTTGAAATTTAGTGACAGATCATCTTATAATGCTACCGTCAATCAAAGCAAGATAAGATGCATAAAAGATAAACATCACATGCAATCAAAATAAGTGATATGATATGGCCATCATCATCTTGTGCTTGTGATCTCCATCTTTGAAGAACCGTCATGATCACCATCATCAGCGGCGCGACACCTTGATCTCCATCGTAGCATCGTTGTCGTCTCGCCAATCTTATTCTTCCACGACTATCGCTACCGCTTAGTGATAAAGTAAAGCATTATAGGGCGATTGCATTGCATACAATAAAGCGACAACCATATGGCTCCTGCCAGTTGCCGGTAACTCGGTTACAAAACATGATCATCTCATACAATAAAATTTAGCATCATGTCTTGACCATATCACATCACAACATGCCCTGCAAAAACAAGTTAGACGTCCTCTACTTTGTTGTTGCAAGTTTTACGTGGCTGCTACGGGCTTAGCAAGAACCGTTCTTACCTACGCATCAAAACCACAACGATAGTTTGTCAAGTTGGTGTTGTTTTAACCTTCGCAAGGACCGAGCATAGCCACACTCGGTTCAACTAAAGTTGGAGAAACTGACACCCGCCAGCCACTTTTGTGCAAAGCACGTCGGTAGAACCAGTCTCGCGTAAGCGTACGCGTAATGTCGGTCCGGGCCGCTTCATCCAACAATACCGCCAAACTAAAGTATGACATGCTGGTAAGCAGTATGACTTATATCGCCCACAACTCACTTGTGTTCTACTCGTGCATATGACATCTACACATAAAACCAGGCTCTGAAACCACTGTTGGGGAACGTAGTAATTTCAAAAAATTCCTATGCACACGCAAGATCATGGTGATGCATAGCAACAAGAGGGGAGAGTGTTGTCCATGTACCCTCGTAGATCAAAAGTGAAAGCGTTAGCACAACGCGGTTGATGTAGTCGTACGTCTTCACGATCCGACCGATCAAGTACCGAACGTACGGCACCTCCAAGTTGAGCACACATTCAGCCCGATGACGTCCCTCGAACTCCGATCCAGCCGAGTGTTGAGGGAGAGTTTCGTCAGCACGATGGCATGGTGACGATGTTGATGTTCTACCGACGCAAGGCTTCGCCTAAGCACCGCTACAGTAATATCGAGGTGGACTATGGTGGAGGGGGGCATCGCACACGGCTAAAGGATCAAACGATCAATTGTTGTGTCTATGGGGTGCCCCCTGCCCCCGTATATAAAGGAGCAAGGGGGGTGCGGCCGGCAAGGGAGAGGGCGCGCTAGGAGGAGTCCTACTCCCACCGGGAGTAGGACTCCCCCTTTCCTAGTTGGAATAGGATTCGGGAGAAGGAAAGAGAGAGGGGAAGAAGGAAAGAGGGGGCCGCCCCCCTTGCCCTAAACCAATTCTGTGTGGGCCTTGGGGGGTGGGGAGGGCGCCCCATACTCCCCTTGCTTCCCTCTATTTCCACTAAGGCCCATGTAGGCCCATTAAGCCCCCGAGGGGTTCCGGTAACCTCCCGGTACTCCGTAAAATCCCGATTTCACTCGGAACACTTCCGACATCCAAACATAGGCTTCCAATATATCAATCTTCATGTCTCGACCATTTAGAGACTCCTCGTCGTGTCTTTGATCACATCCGGGACTCTGAACAACCTTCGGTACATCAAAACATATAAACTCATAATATAACCGTCATCGTAACGTTAAGCGTGTGGACCCTACGGGTTCGAGAACTATGTAGACATGACCGAGACACGTCTCCGGTCAATAACCAATAGCAGAACCTGGATGCTCATATTGGCTCCCACATATTCTACGAAGATCTTTATCGGTCAAACCGCACAACAACATACGTTGTTCCCTTTATCATCGGTATGTTACTTCATCAAGATTCGATCGTTGGTATCTCAATACCTAGTTCAATATCATTACCGACAAGTCTCTTTACTCGTTCCGTAATACCCTATCCTACAACTAACTCATTAGTCGCAATGCTTGCAAGGCTTAAGTGATGTGTATTACTGAGAGGGCCAGAGATACCCCTCCGACAATTGGAGTGACAAATCCTAATCTCGAAATACGCCAACCCAACAAGTACCTTTGGAGACACCTGTAGAGCACCCTTATAATCACCCAGTTACGTTGTGACGTTTGGTAGCACACAAAGTGTTCCTCCGGTAAACGGGAGTTGCATAATCTCATAGTCATAGGAACATGTATAAGTCATGAAGAAAGCAATAGCAACATACTAAACGATCGGGTGCTAAGCTAACGGAATGGGTCATGTCAATCACATCATTCTCCTAGTGATGTGACCCCATTAATCAAATGACAACTCATGTCTATGGTCAGAAAACATAACCATCTTTGATCAATGAGCTAGTCAAGTAGAGGCATACTAGTGACAATCTGTTTGTCTATGTATTCACACATGTATTATGTTTTTGGTTAATACAATTCTAGCATGAATAATAAACATTTATCATGATATAAGGAAATAAATAATAACTTTATTATTGCCTCTAGGGTATATTTCCTTCAAGAATTTACCTCCTATTGAAGAAATACACGGTCTTAATTACCGCCTGTTGAATAAACATATAATCTTAATCCTTTACCTATTGAAGAAACTCATGGTCTTGATGACCCGACAGAGGTAGTAAAGGTAAATTCTGTCTATAGATATGATAAAGCTGTAATCCCATTTACTAAATTTGCTAGCCCATGCTTAGATGAGTTTGATAAATTTATGGCTAAGCAAGAAGACTTTAATGCTTATTTTGGTAGACAATTGAAATACAATTAAAATATGCTTGAACACTTGGGTGATTATATGGCTAATGTTAAAGGTGAACTTAAACTTATTAGTAAACATGCTTCTATGGTTACCACTCAAGTAGAACAAGCACTTAAAGTTCAAAATGATTTGCTCAATGAATTGAGTAGTAAAGATAATGATAATGCTATTAGAGTGGCTACTAGAACTGGTAGAATGACTCAGGAACCTTTGTATCCTGAAGGCCACCCTAAGAGAATTGAGCAAGATTCTCAGAGAAATAATATAGATGCACCTAGTTCTTCTAAAAAGAAGAAAAAGAAAAATGATAAGACTTTGCATGCTTCTAGTGATCCTATTGTTGAAACACCTGAGAATCCAAATGATATTTCTATTTCTGATGCTGAAACTCAATATGGTAATGAACCTGAAACTAGTGATAATGTTAATGATAATGTTCATAATGATGCTCAACCTAGTAATGATAATGACATAGAAATTGAACCTGCTGTTGATCTTGATAACCCACAATCAAAGAATCAACGTTATGATAAAAAAGATTTTGTTGCTAGGAAACATGGTAAAGAAAGAGAGCCTTGGGTCCAGAAACCCATGCCTTTTCCTCCCAAACCATCCAGGAAAAAGGATGATGAGGATTTTGAGCGCTTTGCTGAAATGATTAGACCTATCTTTTTGCGTATTTGATTAACTGATATACTTAAAAACCAATCCTTATGCTAAGTACATGAAAGATATTATTACAAATAAAAGAAAGATACCGGAAGCTGAAATTTCCACCATGCTTGCTAATTATACTTTTAAGGGTGGAATACCAAAGAAACTTGGAGATCCAGGAGTACCCACTATACCATGCTCCATTAAAAGAAACTATGTTAAAACTGCTTTATGTGATCTTGGAGCCGGTGTTAGTGTTATGCCTCTCTCTTTATATCGTAGACTTGATTTGAATAAGTTGACACCTACTGAAATATCTTTGCAAATGGCTGATAAATCAACTGCTATACCTGTCGGTATTTGTGAGGATGTGCCTGTTATAGTTGCAAACGTTACTATTTTAACGGACTTTGTTATTCTCGATATTCCCGAGGACGATAGTATGACTATTATTCTTGGAAGACCCTTCTTGAATACTGCAGGGGCTGTTATTGATTGCACTAAAGGCAATGTCACTTTTCATGTTAATGGCAGTGAGCATACGGTACACTTTCTGAGGAAACAACCGCAAGTTCATAGTATCAACTCTATTGGGAAAATTCCATCGATTATATTTGGAGGTTTTGAATTTCCTCTTCCTACTGTCAAGAAGAAATATGATATTCTTATTATTGGGGATGTGCATATACCCGTTGAGGTAACATAGTGTTATTCGAAATTTCTCCGGTTCCATGTTATTCGGAATGAGTTCGTTAACAAGACTTGATCAACCTTGTTAGTGGATTCCTTTTGATGATCATGAGATGGATGAAACTAGAAGGCACAACCTTCTGTACCCCACTTTTACTTTCTGTTATTTATATTAAATAAAATAAAAATAAATATTTTTCTGTCTGTTATCTGATTATCCATGCAATATAAAAATACCTCAAAAATAAAAGTTCTCCAAATGCCCTGAAATTTAAATATGATTTTTTCTAGAATATTTGGGGATTTATGGAACTAAGAACACACCAGGGGGGTCAACCACCTGCCCACGAGGGTGGAGGGCGCGCCCACCACCCGAGGGCGCGCCCCCTGCCTCGTGGGCCCACAGTGGCCCTCCTCCACTTATTCCTACACCCACACACTTCATCTTCCTCCCACAAACATGAATAACCAGCTCAAGCACGAGTTCTAGCTCATCTTGCTGCCATTTTCGATCTCCTTGCTCAAAGCACCTCTCACAAAACTACTTGGAGAGATTGTTCCTTGGTATGTGACTCCTCCATTGGTCCAATTAGTTTTTGTTCTATTGCTTTATTCATTGCAAATTTGTTTTGCTTAGGTGACCCTGTTCTTGAGCTTGCATGTCAAATTTATATGGTCAAAAGTAGTTTTGATGCATGATATAGGCCCTAGGCACTTGTAGGAGTAGTTGCTATCAATATTATTGAGTTTGATTTACTTTTATTTTGAAGTTACTAAAAATTTCAGAATTTTTCAGAAAATGATGAGGAGACCTTTGAGGGGCTCATCAAGCCAAAGCTCGAAGGAAAAGGCACCAAAGCCTAAGTATAATCTGCCTCGCACCACGGAGGTTCGGGCGTGTGAATGGCATTCCGAGGATTTCTTGAGAGCAGCCGGGATTTATGAAGATTTTCATGAATTGGCTCATAATGCAGGCCTCACCGCTTTCCTCCACGACCAATGCGATCACTATCTCTTACTCACAAATACCTTTGTGCAAAACTTTCATTTTCATTCTAGGAACTCACCACCTACGGTGGAGTTTCATTTATATGATGAGCATAAGGAGATGTCACTTTATAATTGTTGTCGGATTTGTCTAGTCCCTTTTGAGGGCAAGACAGAAGAACCACATCGTGATGATGTGGAGGGATTTGTTGATACTATCACTGTAGGGGAAACAAGGAAGGTTTCCGATGCACGAACCACTAGCATACATTTTCCTGTTTTACTCTATTTTGCATTATTTGCTAGTCGTTGTTTAATTGGTCACGGAAACTGTGGAAACCTTAGTATCCCTGATATTATTATTTTGCTCCAAGGTTTATACAGTGATAACACTTTTAGTATGGGCGGCATTATTGCTAAACGGTTAAGTCTGAACCGTACCAAGGGCCCCGTCTTTGGAGGCATCTATGCCTCACGCCTAGCTGCACATTTTAACATACCTATTAGGCATGCTGAGAAGGAAGAAAAAGTGCTGCCCCCGTGTTTATTTAGATTATAAAAGTATGGTGGCACATGATTTTATTGTTAAGAATAGGGAAGGAGAGCTTAAATATCAATTGTTCTTTAACAAACATCATCCTGAGACTATTACCCTGCATGTTCCTTCTTTGTTTGATTTGTCTGTAGGCACGTACCTTGTTCCATTGAAGGATATTCACGCCTACCGGAACCCTGCACCAGCTGAGGAGCCAGAGCCGGAACCACAAATTGATCCTTCACGACAGTCTAATTATCAGTGGGATCCGAAGATGATTGTCAGCCAGTGGCAAGCTGAGTCTTCCTCTTCTTCCTCGCAGTACGATCCCAACTACTATTATGGATATCCGCCAGGCCAGCCGTGGCCATAGACCAACTTAGGCCAAAAGCCTAAGCTTGGGGGAGTACGTATTTCCCACCAACATTACATTTATGTTCACACACTCATTGCTAGATGTCGGTGCTCATACTTTTTCATTGTATGATCCATGCTAGTTTATTTTCCTTTTTATGCTTTGTTCTTGTGTGTTTAATAAACCTTAAGAAAAACCAAAAAAATTAGTTGTGGCTTTTAATTAATTTACTTTCCATGCTTGTAGTAGTAATTAAAAAGAAAACCCAAAAATATTTCCTGTTCTTCTTTTGCTTGTTGGGAGCTTTCCGGTGTAAATAGTTTTATTTCTTTTCTTTTCTTTGGGGGTCGATAAGAGAAGATCATAATTAAATTGTTGAAGTGGCTGTTATATGCATTATTGTTGATCTGACAAAAGAGCCCGTATTACCTTGTCTTCTCCTGTTTATTGAATGCATGCAGATTCCAGCTTAGTACAATGCGCGTGCGCTATTATTATTATTCACATCATTTGGTCGTGCAAGTGAAAGGCAATTATGATGATATATGATGGACTGGCTGAGATAAGAAAAGCTGGTATGAACTCGACCTCTTTTGGTTTTGTAAATATGATTAGTTCATCGTTCCTGATTCAGCCTATTATGAATAAACATGTTTGCAATGACAATTAGAGATCATAGTTTCTTGTGCCAGGCTTGATTAGCTATGAGTTATAATGGTTTACCTTGCATGCCAACATGCTATTAAAATGGTTATGATGTGGTATGATAGGGTGGTATCCTCCTGTGAATGATTTAAGTGACTTGACTTGGCACATGTTCACGCATGTAGTTGAAACAAAATCAACATAGCCTTCACGATATTTATGTTCATGGTGGATTATATCCTACTCATGCTTGCATTTGGTGTTGATTAATTTTAATGCATGTTCATGACTGTTGTCGCTCTCTAGCTGGTCGCTTCCCAGTCTTTTGCTAGCCTTCACCTGTACTAAGCGGGAATACTGCTTGTGCATCCAAATTCCTTAAACCCCAAAGTTATTCCACATGAGTCCACTATACCTACCTATATACGGTATCTACCTGTCGTTCCAAGTAAATTTGTATGTGCCAAACTCTAAACCTTCAAATAAATATCATGTTTTGTATGCTCGAATAGCTCATGTATAAACAAGGGCTGTCTGTATCTTCCATGTTAGGCGGGTTATTCTCAAGAGGAGTGGACTCCGCTCCTCACTCACGAGAGAAATGGCTGGTCACCGGGATGCCCAGTCCCATGCTTTATGCAAACTAAATCAAAATAATTGCAAACAAAACTCCCCCTCGGACTCTTGTTAGTTGGAGGCACTCGTTGTTTCGAGCAAGCCATGGATTGATGCTTGTTGGTGGAAGGGGGAGTATATACTTTACCATTCTGTTTGGGATCCGCCTACAATGTGTGTAGCATGGAAGATATCGCCATCTCTTGGTTGTTATGTTGACAATGAAAGTATACCGCTCAAAATATTATCCACCTCTGTTTCAAAACGGAGCTCTGGCACCTCTACAATTCCCTGCTTCCCTCTGCGAAGGGCCTATCTATTTACTTTTATGCCGAGTCATCATCCTCTTATTAAAAAGCACCAGTTGGAGAGCACCGCTATCATTTGCATTCATTATTGTTAGTTTACATTGAGTATGACTTGACTGGATCTCTTTTACCATGAATTACAATGTCTAGTCAGTCCTTGGTCTTTAAAGGTCCTCTGCATTTATGTTTTGTGGTCTCAGAAAGGGCTAGCGAGATACCACCTTGTTATATCATATTATGATTGTTTTGAGAAAGTGTTGTCATCCGAGACTTATTATTATGGCTCGCTAGTTGATTATGCTATTGATATGAGTAAACTTGAGATCTATGCGTTATTGTGAATGTGGTTAGTTATAATCTTTGCTGAAAACTTGAATGCTGGCTTTACATATTTATAACAACAAGAGCAAACAGAGTTTGTAAAAGTTTTTCTTTATCACTTTCAGTTTCTCAACTGAATTGCTTGAGGACAAGCAAAGGTTTAAGCTTGGGGGAGTTGATACGTCTCCAACGTATCTACTTTTAAACACTTTTGCCCTTGTTTTGGACTCTAACTTGCATGATTTGAATGGAACTAACCCGGACTAACGTTGTTTTCAGCAGAATTACCATGGTTTTATTTATATGCAGGAGCAAACATTCTCGGAATGACCTGAAACTTCATGGAACCACTTTTCAGAAAAAAGAAAAATACCTGCCAAAGATGAAGGCCAGGGGGCCACCGTCTCTCCATGAGGGTGGGGGGCGCGCCTGCCCCCCTAGGGCGCGCCCCCTACCTCGTGGGCCCCCTATTGCCTCTCCGACTCCAACTCCACCTCCATATATTGAGTTTCGGGGAGAAAAGAATTAGAGAGAAGAAATCATCACATTTTACGATACGGAGCCGCCGCCAAGCCCTAAAACCTCTCGGGAGGGCTGATGTGGAGTCCGTTCGGGGCTCCGGAGAGGGGAATCCGTCGCCATCGTCATCATCAACCATCCTCCATCACCAATTTCATGATGCTCACCGCCGTGCGTGAGTAATTCCATCGTAGGCTTGCTGGACGGTGATGGGTTGGATGGGATCTATCATGTAATCGAGTTAGTTTTGTTAGGGTTTGATCCCTAGTATCCACTATGTTCTGAGATTGATGTTGCTATGACTTTGCTATGCTTAATGCTTGTCACTAGGGACCGAGTGCCATGATTTCAGATCTGAACCTATTATGTTTTCATCAATATATGAGTGTTCTTGATCCTATCTTTCAAGTCTATAGTCACCTATTATGTGTTATGATCCTTTAACCCCGAAGTGACAATAATTGGGAAACTTACCGGTGATGACCGTAGTTTGAGGAGTTCATGTGTATTCATTATGTGTTAATGCTTTGTTCTGGTTCTCTATTAAAAGGAGGCATTAATATCCCTTAGTTTCCGTAAGGACCCCGCTACCACGGGAGGGTAGGACAAAAGATGTCATGCAAGTTCTTTTCCATAAGCACGTATGACTATATTCGGAATACATGCCTACATTATATCAATGAACTGGAGCTAGTTCTGTGTCACCCTAGGTTATGACTGTTACATGATGAACCGCATCCGGCATAATTCTCTATCACCGATCCATTGCCTACGGTCTTTCAATATATTGTTCTTCGCTTATTTACTTTCCCGCTGCTATTGCTATCATCACTACAAAATACCAAAAACATTGCTTTTACTACTCTTACCTTTTGTTATCGTTATCACTACTATCATATTACTTTGCTACTAAATACTTTGCTGCAGATATTAAGTTTCCAGGTGTGGTTGAATTGACAACTCAGCTGCTAATACTTGAGAGTATTCTTTGGCTCCCCTTGTGTCGAATCAATAAATTTGGGTTGAATACTTTACCCTCGAAAACTGGTGCGATCCCCTATACTTGTGGGTTATCAGGCACCCCAAGGTAATATTCAAGGAAGACTCAAGCGCCTAAGCTTGGGGATGCCTCGGAAGGCATCCTCTCTTTCGTCTTCAAAACTATCGGTATACCTTACTCGGAGCTATATTTTTATTCATCACATGATATGTGTTTTGCTTGGAGCGTATTTTCAATTTTACTTGTTGTTTGAATAAAATCATTGGATCTAAAATCTTGAGTGAAAAAGAATCCTCCCATGGCTAGTTAATTATTTGACTACTTAGTGTTCTTCACTTATATCTTTTTGGAGTAGTTTGTCATTTACTCATGTGCTTCACATATATCCTATGAGTAAATGGTTGAATGAATTAAATATCATAAATCTGAATTTATATATGTTTCATATGCTTATACCATGGGGAGTAATGACTTCACACATAATAAGTATTGGTGGTAAATTTATTGAAAGTTAGCAAACGCAGAATTGGTCACTTGAACAATTCATGAAAGAATATTGAAGGAAGAGAGATTTCACATATAAATATACTATCTTGGACATCTTTTGTAAATGTGAGCACTCATTAAAATATGACATGCTGAAAAGTTGATATTGGACAAGGAGGACAACTTAATGGGTTATTCCTATATTCGAAACGTTATATTGTCTTGGATCACCCCCTCATGCTAGCCAAATTCTTTGCACCAAGTAGAGATACTACTAGTGCTTCTGAATATCCTTAAACCCAGTTTGCCATGAGAGTCCGCCATATCTACCTATGGATTGAGTAAGATACTTCAAGTAAGTTGTCATCGGTGCATGCAATAAAAATTGCTCTCTAAATATGTATGATCTATTAGTGCGAAGAAAATAAGCCTTATACGAACTTGTGATAGGGAAGAAATAAAAACGATGGACTACATAATAAAGGTCTTTATCACAAGCGGCAATATAAAGTGATGTTCTTTTGAATTAAGATTTTGTGCATCCAACCATAAAAGCGCATGACAACCTCTGCTTCCCTCTGCGAAGGGCCTATCTTTTACTTTTACCTTTTACCCTTATACAAGAGTCATGGTGATCATCACCTTTCCCTTTTTACACTTTTTCCTTTGGCAAGCACTTTGTGTTGGAGCGATCCGAATATATATATATATCACTTGGATGTAGGTTTTCATAAATTATTATTGTTGACATTACCCTTGAGGTAAAAGGTTGGGAGGTGAAACTATAAGCCCCTATCTTTCTCTGTGTTCGATTAAAACTTTGAACCCATAAATATCACATGAGTGTTAGAAATTGTGAAAGATAGTTGAGTATGTGGAGTTTGCTGAATCAAAGCTCTTACATAGACCCTTCCCGAAAATAAGATGAATTGCAATTGTTTGATGACTAAGAGCACGGTTTGTTAGTTTTCAAGAAAGTTTATGATCTATACTTTAACATGTGAATAGCTTGTTACTTGATCATTAGAAGTTTTATGAGTTGAGCTACTGTTATGATATATAATGATGCTATAAAAAGTGATTGAAACTATCATTGATAAAACTTAAGCACTTGCTAGCATTCACACTTCATAAATTATTTCTTTTATCATTTACCTACTCGAGGACGAGCAAGAATTAAGCTTGGGGATGCTGATACGTCTCCAACGTATCTAAATTTATGAAGTATTCATGCCATGTTTACAATAGTTTTATATGATTTTGGTATGATTTGATTAGAACTAACCCGGACTGATGTTGTTTTCAGCAGAACTACCGTGGTGGTGTTTTTGTGTAGAAATAAAAGTTCTTGGAATGCGATGAAAATCAACGAAGAATTTTTCTAGAAAATATAAAAAATACTGGAACAAAAATCTACCGGAGGGGAGTCCCGTGGGCCCCACGAGGGTGGGGGCACGCCCACCCCCTGGGCGTGCCCCTGTGCCTCGTGGACTACCCATGGCCCCCCCTGACTTGTTCTCGATGCTAAACTCTCCTATAAATACCCAAACCTCCAGAAATTAACCTAGATCGGAAGTTTCACCACCGCAAGCCTCCGTAGCCACAATAAATCAATCTAGGTCCTCTCTGGCACCCTGCCGGAGGGGGCCATCATCACTGGAGGCTGTGGAGGAGGATCTCGGAGGGGCCATCATCACCATGAAGGCCAAGGACCAGAGGGGGAACCTCTCCCCATCCAAGGGGAGGCCATGGAGGAGGAAGCACAAGGGGGAGAACCTCTCATGCTCTCTCTCGATGGTACCGGAGTGCCATCGAGAGGGGAATCATTGCCGCAGTGATCGTCTTCATCAACATCACCATCATCATCATCACCCTCATCTCTTTTACGCGGTCCACTCTCCCACACCCTGCTGTAATCCCTACTTGAACATGGTGCTTTATGCCACATATTATGATCCAATGATGTGTTGCCATCCTATGATGTTTTGAGTAGATATCCTTTGTCATTGGATTGATTGATGATCTAGATTGGTACAAGTTGTATGTTTTATTTTGGTGCTGTCCTATTGTGCCCTCCGTGTCGCGCAAGCGTGAGGAATTCCCGCTGTAGGGTGTTGCAATACATTCATATTCGCTTATAGTGGGTTGCTTGAGTGACAAAAGCATAAACCCGAGTAAGGGAGTTGTTGCGTATGGGATAAAGGGGACTTGATGCTTTAATGCTATGGTTGGGTTTTACCTTAATGATCTTTAGTAGTTGCGGATGCTTGCTAGAGTTCCAATCATAAGTGCATATGATCCAAGAAGAGAAAGTATGTTAGCTTATGCCTCTCCCTCATATGAAATTGCAATGACGACTATCGGTCTTGTTAACAATTGCCTAAGACAATTCCGCACACCGACCCATCATTATTCCACACTCGCTATTTATACTATTTAGTAATATATTCTAACTTTATGATAACAACACCTACTTTTATGTTTTAGCTCTCCGATATCATGCAAATTTATCCTCTTCATCTCCACAACGTAGTTTTATTTCTCGTTTCTAGTTGGAAGCAAACGTTCGGTGTACGTAGAGTCGTATCAGTGGCAGATAGGTCTTGAGAGAATATTGATCTTACCTTTAGCTCCTTGTGGGTTCGACACTCCATACTTATCACTTCTACCTTTGGAAATTGCTACGATGATTCCCTGCACTTGGGGATTATCAGGCCGCCATGTTCAGACCTCGACTGAAACTGGCGCTTGCTGTTCATTTTGGGATGCTGTACGCGAGCACACTGAACACCAAAATCATGCAAGAACACACACAGAAAACAATAGGTAGGGGATGGACGCTGGAGAGATGTAGAGGAGAGAACTATGCATAGTCGTCCGCATCGAGGAAGGTTAACCCGAGGTTGTAGCCTGTGGGAGATGACGACGACGCCAGGGAGCAGTCCATGGCGGCGGCTGGAGGCAATACATGGTGGGAGCTGGGGGAGAAGCCCTGAGGAGGAGCAACAATGGCAGGGAAAGCCAACAGGGGGGAGGAGCCACCATGGTGGGGAGGCTAGCCCGGGGAGGAGCCACCATAGACTAGCAACATGGGTAGAGAGAGCTGCCGGAGCAGTCGCCGGGAAATAGTCACGATGGTAGAGGGAGCGGCCAGGGATCCTGTTGGTGGGCGGAGGCGGCGCGGGATCCTGATGGGGGATGACGGCGGCGCTGGTTCATGATGGTGGAAGGCAGCGGGGGGGGGGGATACTCATGGGGGAACGGCGGCGACGTTGGTTCGTGGTGTGTGGGCGGCGGCGGCGCGGGATCCTAATGGAGGACGGCGGCGGTGGGAGGTTGGGTAGCAAGGCGGCGGCGCGGTGAGAGCCAGGGTAGTGGCGTGGTGGGCAGCGGGGGATGCACCGGATGTAATCGAGGGGCTTGGGTCGGGTGTTTTTTTTCCTTTTTTAGAGTTCAGGAACACCCCGTTGCGCCCTTATAGGGCCATTGTGATCAGAATAAGTATTCTGGTCCTGGGATCAGAATAGTCCTACTACATATATATATAATGTAGATATATAGTCCTACTATATATATAATATATATAGATATATCTTGGGCCGGGTGCATAATAAGTTATTCTTCACCCAAGGTAATCTTACAATCATTTCATAATTAAATTACGTTTGGAATTCAAATAGTTACATTTCTATTGATTCACTACGTAAAATTACGGTGCATTCTTCACCCCCTCTATTTTACCATCAATGCACCGTAATTTTACGGGATATATATATATATATATATATATATATATATATTATACGAGTAGGATTTTCTACAATAGCTTGCCACAGAAGTAGTTAAGGTTTTCGACGGTGTAAAAGTTCTAAAAAATCCTGAAAAAATTACTGAACCAACACACATATAATATAACATGATCCAACGGATGGATTGAAAAAATATGACTGCATGTGTTCTGGACAAAAAGAACAAATGTTTGAATTTACTGATGTTGTACTAAGCTGAAATGCTTGTTTTTTCGCTGAGGACACATAAATGCATATTTTCACAATCACACCGTTGGATCATCTTATTGTATTAGAGTGATGCTCTCCTATTTATTTCATATTTTTACTTACTTTTAAACTGTTAAATGTTTAGCAAGCCTTAACTAGTTCTGTGGCAAGCTATGATAGACACAGTTTTACCTATATATATATGCATTTTCTTTGCAGGTATCGATTTTTCTAAATTCCCGGGTTACAAATCCGTCGGGTCACATATAATGTCGGGTCATTCAACATGTGCCTTGTAGTAAACTACAATACTTATGAATTTCTCCACACATATTTGGTGGGTTGCATTGCAACCATGGCCCATGATTTAGTTCAAGCACAAAGGCATTATTTCAGGATATTCGTACAAACTGATAAATCGCTGGGTTGCACTGCAACCACGGTCAAGGATTCATTAAAGCCCGATTAATATTAGTTCAAGATAATTTATGGAGTGCATAAGGGAACTATTAGATAAAGCAACAAGTACTGCTCCTTCAACTGAGAAATTTCTGAGTCAACCTGATTCAGCATTGCCCGTATAATTATAAATGGGTTATATTATTCTCACACAGTCCCAAGTCAATGCAGGCATGCAACCTGTCACTTGGGGGCTACATCATATGATGTTATTCTTTTCAAAGGAGAAATACATGTAAGTCCCGAGTCGCTACAGGCATACGGCCTGACACTTGGGGGCTATAGTGTTCAATTGTTTAAACGGGCCATAAGGTCCAAATTGAAGACCCGACCTGTTGGGGATATAACTATTAGGTATGACCCGCCCAGGAGGGGCCGGGTCATCCCTATGACGATTCATCACAATGAAGCCCAAGATCATATGGCGGTTCATAGATAGGCTTAGTAGAGGGCCCAGACATGAAGGCGGCTTAAGGCCCATGATTGTAAACCACCATGTATGTAAACTTGTATTGTAAGGCATATGAGAAAGGTCATCGAGCTGGATACGTTGTATAAACCGTCCGGGACTCTGAGGGTCGCAGGGCATCAACCCGTGTATATAAGGGGACGACCTAGCGGTGGCTTAGAACAAGAAACAACAGATCGAGAGCCGGGTCAAGCGTATTCGCTCCCTGCTCATCGAAACCCTAGCAATACCAACTACAAACTAGACTAGGCTTTTACCTTCATCGTAAGGGGTTGAACTAGTATAAACTCCTCGTGTCCTTTGTCCTGATTAACCCCTTTAAGCTAACCTCATCGTGATGGCTCCACGATTAAGTCCTCACACTAGGACATCTGCCATGACAATTCCACGACAGTTGGCACCCACCATGGGGCTATCGCACGATGATTTCGAGTTCTTAAAGAGCAACTTCGAAGGGATGAAGGGATACGCTATGGGCCAAATGAACAAGAGTCGTCGCGACAAGCTCTACATCAACGACGCAGGCTGGGGCCCCGAGGCCGGCTCAATTAAGTACGGGTACCGGGTCCCCTTCGGCGGAATCCACGTCTTCACCGGCAAGATCGGCGAACCGGGCCCTGATCCGGACATCTGCACTGACATCGTTGAGACGGCTCAGCGTGCGAGACCTGCCCATATTGGGCCTGCCATGAATCGTGCCTTCGTGAGATTTATCCATGGAGTGGAGTCTGAGGACAGACCAACATCTGGTGATGAGACCGTCGTTTACTCTGATGGCGAGTCATCCACCGGTGAGACAGAGTCATTGTATCAACTGCCAGACGGCCAGCTTGGGGGCTGTTCCGATGGCGACAATATTCCAGACCCCTGTGAGCCGCCGAATTGGGTTGCAATCTTCATGTCTGGTAGACAGCCTGTGCAGCATTCATCTATGGCAGCGGAGTTGATTTCCGGGTCAGCAGCAGCAGTGGCTGCCGGGGCAGGAGGCCCTGAGCGCCCGACGGCTCAAGCTTTAACTGACTTGCTGGATAAGCTGACAACGCTGTTAACAGTGGTGGTTAACCCGGTGGATCAAGATCAGCATAATGCGGCAATCACAAAGCTGCGTGATGAGATAGCGCAGGCCAAGGAGGAGCTAAATGCACAAAACACTAGGATGGCCGAGGAGCGGACCACTTTGGATGCTCAGGCTCAACGGATTCAGTCACAATCTTACCGGCTCATGTTAGATCAGAAAGCTTCCAATGAACTCATGAGGAGGAGGCATCAGACTCGTCTGCCTTCGGTTTATGAGGCAATGAATCTCTTTAACATGCCAAGAGCAGGAACCAGTAACCCGGCAATAGCAAACCGGGTCGAAGCACCTGGGACTGGTACACCGGTTCAGCCGCGCACAATGGACCCGCCTCGTTAGAACACCAACCCGCCGTAGCACGTACTGACGCCACCGGGTCATTATTATAACCCTTTGGATAACATGATCGCAGCGATGTCATGACTGGCGGCTCCTCTGGTTGATGGTGAGTCGCCAACGGCAGTCGAGACATGGAGAGCCAGAGAGCTTCTTCAGACAACACTGACTCAGTAGCAGGCTTATTCTTACAGCCGTGACAGGATTCATTCCACCCCTCACCCAAGCTGAAGTTACAGCAGCCATCTTGATGAGCCGGCGGTGTCAAGCAGTGGACGTAACCATAACCAGTCACGCGAGCATAACCCGGCGGGCGGTGGTGCTGATGCTCAAAATGTGGTGGATCAAAGAAGAGCTCGTTGAGAGGCTGAGTTAGCGGCACAGTATGCGGCCCGTCAACCCACTCCGGTTCGTCCAACCACTTCTGTGGAGCCAGGTGTAACCTTTAGAAATTTGGGCGTGCCATGCTTAGTGCCGGATCTGCGTAATGAGCGCCTGCCCAAGGATTTCAAAGGTCCTCGCAAGGTGCCTAACTATACAAATGATTTAAGTCCTGAGGCATGGATTGAAAGTTATGAGATGGCCATGGAGTTGCTAGATGTCAGCGAAGCTACATGCGCTAAATACTTCCCCTTGATGTTAGAAGGGACGGCCCGCACTTGGTTGAAGGGGCTCCCTGCTAATTCTATCCGGTCATGGGACGAGTTAAAGGCCCGGTTCATCTAGAACTTCAAGGATACATGTAAACAACCCATGTCAATGTGGGTCTGGCCTCCTGTGTTCAAGAAGAAGGTGAGTCAACGACCCATTGGGTGCGCCGGCTCTCAACAATCTTGCACTCGTCGGATCACATCAATGCCGACTCATTTGTGTTGATGTTGGAGAACAATTGTCGTTTCATGCCCTTGAAGCAGAAGCTAGGGCGGCTCAAACGCCACTGCAATGACATGGGGATGCTCATGGTGGCTCTCGTTAAGTATGCTGACTCTGATAGTACCAACGACCCCAAGTCTGATGATGAAAAGCCGGGGAAGGGAAGGAAGAGCAACAACGCCAAGGGGCAGCAGTATAACCCGGGAGGCAATGGTAAGCACAAGGCTGATAATAGTTTTGACTTTGTGGCTAACACCAATGCACAGAATAATGGTCAGCGTCGAAAGGGTAAACCGCCCCCACGGGCCGGAGGATCCGGTATAAATCTTGAGCATATGTTGAATCAGCCCTGCCCAAAGCATGGTACGAAAGAAAGACCATCTGGGCACCTATGGAAGGATTGTCACATTATGAAGGAGTACAAGAATTCCAATCTTTTTCATGATAGCCATGGGCCAGGTGGCGGTTCGGAGCCTGGCTCTCACAGTCCGGGTTATGGCGGTGGCAACTCTAACTCTGGATTCCAAGGAAATCTAGGTAATTACAACAACCAGGGTGGTTACAACCAGCAGAATAATCAGGGGGGTCAGCAGCAGCAACAGTCTGCTTATCAGAGCAACCCGAAGCAGTTGAATAGTGGGCAATTATATGTGTTCACCACCAGCTTGTGTAAGCGTGACCAGAAGCTTCATAAGAGATTAGTCAATGCTGTTGAGCTGGCGGTTCCACGTTATCTGCGTTGGTCTGAGTAGCCCATCGTGTGGAGTAGGGAAGATCACCCGCCCCGGGTTGATAATCCAGGTCATTTAGCTTTGGTGGTTGCACCTCAGGTCGGAGGGTATAAGTTTACCAAAGTACTCATGGACGGAGGGGGCAGCATCAATATCCTTTATTATGAAACTTTCTGTCACATGGGGCTCACTGATAAAGATCTTAAGCCGTCAAACACTGTTTTCCATGGCGTGGTGCCTGGTAAGTCGGCATATCCAGTTGGTAAGATAGCTCTGGAAGTTGTTTTTGGAGATGATCATGGCTCTAGGTCAGAGACGTTGACCTTTGAAGTGGTCAAGATCCACGGCCCATATCATGCTCTATTTGGCCGGCCGACTTATGCCAAGTTCATGGCGCGGCTGTATTATGTGTATCTGTAGCTCAAGATGCCGGGTCACAAAGGAACCATTACAGTGCATGGGAGCCGTAAGATAGCTCTAGAATGTGAAGAAGGGGATGCGGCTTACACTGAGTCAGTTTGTGCAATGGAGGATTTAAAGTTTTACAAGGACAATGTGGACCCGACATATATGACATCTTTGAAAAAGCCAACCACAGAGCATGATCCAGTTTTAAAGTTCAAATCAGCAGATGATACCAAGATGGTTGATTTTGTTCCTGGCGACTCATCCAAATAGTTTAGCATCAGTGCTAATCTGGATCTGAAATAGGAAAGCGCGCTCATCAAGTTCATCTGTGAGAACTGGGACATCCTTCGTGGAAGCCTTCAGATATGCCGAGTGTACCGAGAGAACTTGCCGAGCACACTCTTAATATTGATCCAAAGTTTAAGCCAGTCAAACAGTTTCTTCGCCGATTTAAGGAGGAGAGGCGGAAGGCCATTGGAGAGGAAGTAGCCCACTCTTGGCAGCTGAGTTTATTGTTGAGGTTTTTCATCCTGAGTGGTTGGCTAACCCGGTGCTAGTACTTAAGAAGAACGACACTTGGCGTATGTGTGTGGACTACACGGATCTGAACAAGGCCTATCCGGCTGATCCTTTTGCTCTCCCTCGTATTGATCAGATTATTGATGCTACAGCTGGTTGTGAGCATTTGAGTTTTTTGGATGCTTATTCCGGTTATTATCAGATCAATATGGCAGTTAAGGACCAGGAGAAGACAACTTTCATAACTCCTTTTGGAGCCTTCTGCTATGTGTCTATGCCTTTTGGGCTCAAGAGTGCCCAGGCGACTTATCAGAGATGTGTGCAAAATTGCCTACATAACCAAATTGGGTGCAATGTTCATGCTTATGTGGATGATATTGTGGTGAAATCCAGAGAGAAGGAGACATTGATAGATGATTTGAAGAAAACCTTTGATAATCTTTGGGTTTATAAGACGATGCTTAATCCGGCCAAGTGTGTCTTTGGTGTGCTGGCAGGCAAGCTCTTGGGTTTTTTGGTTTCCAACAGAGGCATTGAAGCTAATCCGGAGAAGATCAAGGCCATTACTTCTCTGGCTAAACCGACATGTATCAATGATGTGCAACGTATGGCGGGTCGTTTTGCGGCGTTGTGCCGGTTCATAAGCCAGTTAGGAGAGAAGGCTATCCCTCTGTATTAGATGATGAAAAAGACAGATACTTTTGTCTGGAGTGATGCTGCTAATGCAGAGTTTGAGGATTTGAAGAAGCAGCTGGCTGAGCCGCCCGTACTTGCCGCCCTATTGATAAAGAGCCTTTGTTGTTATATGTGGCTGCTAATAGCCGGGATGTCAGTGTGGCTATTGTGGTGGAAAGGAAGGAAGCAGGCAAGGAGTATCCGGTTCAAAGGCCGGTTTATTATATCAGTGAGGTGCTTATTGAGTCCAACCAGAGATATCCGCACTGGCAGAAGCTTGTATATGGGGTGTTCTTGGCCAACCGGAAGCTTAAACACTATTTTCTAGGTCATCGCATCACTGTGGTTAGCTCTGATCCTTTGGGAGATATCATCCAAAACAGGGAGGCAACTGGCCGGGTTGCTAAGTGGGCTATTGAGCTTGGACCTCATGGGTTAAAATATGTGCCTCGCACGGCCATCAAGTCTTAGGCGCTGGTGGATATCGTCAATGATTGGACAGAGCTGCATATGCCTAAGGAAAAGCTAGATAACACATATTGGACTATTCATTTTGATGGGTCCAGGTAATTGGAGGGCTCGGGGGCTGGAGTTATTCTTGCTTCCCCTAGAGGTGATAAATTTTGTTATGTTCTGCGTTTGGTGTTTCCTTGTACTAACAATGCAGCTGAATATGAGTCCTTACTCCACGGGCTTCGGATGTCTAACGAGATGAATTTAAGTCGGGTAGGTGCTTTGGCGACTCAGACTTGGTGGCTCAGCAAGTCTCTGGTACTTGGGATTCTAAGGATCCGCTCATGGCGGCTTATCGACGAGAGGTGGACGTGATTGCTAGTCATTTCAAGGGCTATCAAGTTGAGCACGTTGATCGAAGGAAAAATGAAGCGGAGTACGCTTTAAGCCGGTTGGGTTCTCAACGTAAATCGGTGCCGCCTAATGTCTTTCTTAACGTTTTGCACAACCCGTCTGTCAAGTTACCTACGGAGGAGGATTTGGCTATTCCTGACCCGGAAGCTCAGTTGGTGGCGGCTCTTCATGTAATCCCGGATTGGACAGTTCCTTACTTGGCTTATATGACCCGAGGCGAGTTACCTGAGGATGAAACCTTAGCCAGGCAGATAACCCGGCGATCTAAGTCAATGACAATTGTTAATGGAGAATTACATCATCGCAGTGTCACAGGGGCATTTCAACATTGTGTTTCTCCAGAAGAGGGTTGTGAGATCTTACGAGAGATTCATGAAGGAGATTGTGGTCATCATGCTGGTTCAAAATCCCTTGTGGCCAAAGCTTTCCGTCATGGGTTTTATTGGTTAACAACTCATGCTGATGCGGAGGACCTCGTCAGCAGGTGTAATGGATGTCAAAAATTTGCACGACGAGCCCATGTGCCGGCTCAAGAATTGAGGATGATTCCAATTACTTGGCTGTTTGCAGTTTGGGGGCTTGATATGGTTGGGCCTTTCAAAAGATCCAAGGACAAGAAGACCCACCTTTAGGTGGCGGTTGATAAGTTCACTAAGTGGGTAGAGGCAGAGCCAGTCAGTAAGTGTGATGCAGCAACGGCGGTTCAATTCATGAAAAAGGTGATCTTCCGTTTTGGCTTTCCAGACAACATTATAACAGATAATGGCACTAATCTCTCTAAGGGTGCTATGGAAGAATTTTGTCAACGTGAGCATATCCGGCTTGATGTATCATCAGTGGCTCACCCCCAATCCAATGGTCAAGCTGAGAGAGCAAACCAAGAGATCTTGAAAGGTATCAAACCCCGACATATGGTTCCCCTGCAGGGGACGCCGAGTTGTTGGGTGGAAGAGTTACCTTCCATGTTGTGGAGCATCAATACCACCCCAAATAGATCTACGAGATATACACCCTTCTTCATGGTTTACGGAGCAGAGGCAGTTCTCCCTAGTGACATCCGTCATGACTCACCTCATGTGGCGGCTTATGTTAAAGCTGGCAATGAAAGAGCACGTTAAGAAGAACTTGACTCGTTGGATGAGGAGCGTGACATCGCAGTGGCTCATTCGGCGATTTACCAGCAAGATTTGTGCCGTTATCATAGCCGCCGGGTTAAAACCAGAACTTTCCAAGAAGGCGACCTGGTGCTCCGGCTTATCCAGGATCAGACTGATATGCACAAGTTATCCCCACCTTGGGAAGGATCCTTTGTGGTCAGCAAGAATTTAAACAACGGGTCATACTACCTTATCGATGTTCGAGACCACAAGGACTCACGCATGTCGGAGGAAGAGACCCGCTGGCCCTGGAATATTGCTCAACTTAGGCCTTACTACACTTGAGCCACCGACTCTTCCAATGTACATATTTTGGCAATGTATATATTATGATCAATATAATAAAGTCAGCATCCCTGCTAAAGCAGGGCCTCTGTCATTTTCCCCTCTTTACATGATGAGTTTTTGGTCCCATGGGGGCTTCTGCTTTATACAACAAAGCTATAATTACCCTTTGATCCGGCTTATAGGCCACATAAAAGACTTGGGGGCTTACTACCCAGGTTAAAGGGACCAAAGAGAGTCTGTTGCAAAAGCACAGCTCAAACATAGGTACCCCTTGAGCACAACTCAAAATATTGCTTGGGGGCTATTTTGTTATAAAGAACAAAGAGTTCATAACCTTGTGATAGGCTATAAAAGCCAGGCTTGGAAGCCAGGTGTATTCACCTAAAACCCCGGGTTATCCTGCCTGTATGCCAGATGCTTCTCCATCAGGTAATCCTGATTGACCCGCCGAACTCTTAATAGTCAACCTTTTAAACAAGACCCTGAACTCGTAAGGTTAAAACGTCGGTTTGTCATGAGAGGGCACGGTTTATGGAAAGCAAGGAGAAGCTCAGGCTGATAAATCCGCCTTCTTTGGAACTTGGATAAATCGGCCTGTGATGCACGATGCTACTCTCACCCCGCGTACTCCTGATAAGTCTATCTTTAAATAAGAACTGAACTTATCTGGGTTAAAATGTCGATTGGGTAATGTGAGTGCCGGCTCATGGAAAGCGCGTACCTTCCAGTGGCTAATGCCAGTTTCATTGAAGAAGATATTTTGGCTTGGCGGCCTATGAAAGCCTTGGATTTTCTGTTGTTTGTTGCTTTGAACGTCTTTTTCAGATTTTTTTCTTTTATGACATAGTAATTCTCCGGTGTTTATTGACCCGGCTTGGCTTTGATTATAAGTCGCCAGTATGAGATAATATCCGGTGTTTATTGACCCGGCCTGGTTTTGGTTATAAGTCACAAGTATGAAATATATCCGGTGTTTATTGACCCGGTCCGGCTTTGTTCATAAACCGGCAATCTCTGATAATTACCAGTGCTTGGAGCTTTGGGCTATTACCCTTACTGCACTGGCTTAATAAAGCAACAAGTGTGATCAAATATCACATGTATGATATATATTTTTAATCATATATGATTATTATTTCGACCAGCTTTGGTTATAAATCATGATAAGTTCATATTTGGGGCGTTATAACCTGTCCAGCGGTAAACCGCCAGGACATTTTTTCATCTGTTGTATGCAGGAACAAATTCAAAATTGATAATATCATAAGGCATATATAGCATATCCTCGCATGACAGATAAACAAGTATCATAAAACAACACGATATGCACGATGGCATAGTAGAACAAGAAATTTAAAGCTAGCCTATTACAAGGCGATTGGTGCCAGAAAAGATGATTGTTTTTTCAGATTCATACACGGCAGATATAAACCGGCCCCGGTTCACGAATCTTGGCCTGGTTGACTTGATGGTTGCAGCTCATCCCTTACCGGTTTGTCCTCCTCCTCCACTGTCTGGAAGTTGGGTTTGGACCAGTCGAAGCCACGTACGGGGACGAATTCAGCTTCATCGTCAATCAGACCAGATAGATCGATATCAGGGGCGAAAGTGTGCTTACGAATGGGTGGAATTAAATCCATCACTTTATATGAAGGAGTCAGCATCTTCTGGTTATCTGCATCGTAACCCGGCTGATATTTGGTGAGGTTGGTCTCTTCGGCAACGATTGTAGCATGAGGGCGAATTTCCTTGACACAAGCAGCAAAGTCTTCTTGGTCGAAAGGAGTTCCATCTTCTTTGAGACTAGGATATCCACTTGCTACGTCCGCCGGGTCTAATTCCAGTACCCAGGCTTTGGCACGGCTTAAAGCTGTTATAGCTCCGACTCTAGAACAAGATCGCTTGATTTCTTGGAACCTAGCGGGCAAGATGGACATCTTCTTCAAGACATCACTTAATAGAGTCGGCCCTTGATTCACTGGGGAGATAGTGGCAAGATTTCGCTGAGCTCCGGTGTACACTTGTTCAACAAGCGTGTAAACCGCCTTGAGCTTTACCACTATATCTCGGCTTAGATTGCTGCTCCTGGGACCTATAAAGTTTACACAATTGGTTATGTGGCGGCTTATATTATGATGACAAATATTCACTTTGAGTAAGTAACAAGGTGACTTATCGAAGATTGCAGACACCATCTGAGACACACGGTTCTTTAAGCCGGTGAGTTCAGCGGTGACCTCTTCCAGAGCCGTCTCAGCTTTCTCAGCACGCTGCGTCAAGGCCGTCTTCTCATTGGCCCAAGCTTCTTTTTCCATAGTAAAGCTGGTCTTCAGTTTTTTTGCTTCAGACACACTCAACTGGAATTTGGATTCAGCCTTTTTTATCTCAGTCTCCTGAGCCGCCAGCCGGGTCTTAGCTTCAGACAATTGAGTTTCCAATTCTGTGGTCGCAGCCTAAATACATCATAAGTTTGTTCAGTTTCATGGCGGATTACAAAATACAAGTCCCAAGTGCTTTACAAGCAACAACACTTGCATTTGGGGGCTAATGTCTATCAACAAAAAATTTCAAAGGAATTGGCTCTTTCTAAAAAGTCCCAAGTGCTTTGCAAGCAATAACACTTGGCACTTGGGGGCTAATGCATATTGCTTGTTTTTTCTTACTAAAGATGAGCCGGGTGTGATAGTTCTAGCCGACTCATGAGAGGATATGCAGTTAAATTTTGGTCTTCTACATAATGACTAGTTGGACTGGCTCATTCATACTAATTAAACCGGCCCTTGGGGACTACACATGCAAAATTGAAATACTATCAACATCCGGTTTAGTTGTAAACCGAACTTGGAGGGATTCTAAGACAAAGGCTTATAAGTCTTTTAAGTCTACAGATCATTCAATCTTATGATAATCCGAAGATTTGGAGGCTGGCAGGGTATATAAGTTATATGAACCGAAGAACGTACCTCATATTTTTGGTGCATCTGTTTGACCATCTCAATTTCTGAATCACGGCTAGAGTGCACTTGACTGAGATAACCAGATAGCACTTCAGTAATACTCATGTGAGCATAGTGGGAGACGTCAAACCTCACTTTCTGCCTCTCCATAACTTCTTGTTTGGCAGAGTGTCTTGCTAGAACAGTTGGGTTCCCCGGTTCAACGAATCTGGTACCAGTGATAAAAACATCATCACCATGCCTCTCCAGCGGGTTAGCTGAGCTTGACGGCTCAATGTTTGATGGGTTAATAGCAGTATCATTAACAGACGGCTCAGGTAAATCCGGTTGAGAATTGAGAGCAGGGTCCTCTGGCTGTTCAGCGTGTTTTGGCACAAAGGTTGACTGATCCATTTCAGCAGTTTTCGGATCCTCGGCCGGCTTTGTCACCTTTGCTTTTTTGAGCGTTGCTTGACCGCTAAAAAGGATTTGGATAAGTCAGTACAATGATAAAGGTAAAAAAGGTACAGAAGAAAGACATTTATTATTACCTGGGAGCAGTCTTGAAAGCCGACAGTTGAGTTTGTGATGAATCGCCAGAGGAGGAATGGGAAATCTCCTGCAAGGATGGAATCAAAATTGAGTGATTAATAAAAAGTAGCTCATTGGTAAATACAAGGATTAAGGTTAAAAATAACCTCATTTTGACGCTTCCGAGGAGTGCTCGGTAAGCCGAAGGATAAATCGTCATCTCCGCCGGTCCGGGTCTGGCAGCGACTCCCATGTTGCCGTCGTTTCAAAAGAAAATGAGGATCCAAATAAACCAATGGGTGTGAAAACCTTACTTTCTGGGTTACCCGCCAAAGTTTCTGCCTTGGTAAAGGTTCTGAGTCGGAGGAAATAATGGTTACCTCTTCTTCGACTGCCTGGCTGGCCCCTGTGTCATCCTAGCAATAGTCAGTGTCAATAAGGTTGTTAAAAGATAGGCCAGGAGAGTCAAGGGCTACCTCCGACTCAGAAGTATCATCCATCTTAAGTAATTCAGAGGCAGTGGGTTTCTTCTTAGACTTCCCGACGGTCTTTTTAGCGGCTCTCGCAGCAACCCTAGCCTTTTTGGCAGCCTCATGGTCATATTTGGCCTTCTAGAAGTCAGACTTAGCCTGTGGAAGTATAACATGTTGAAATTCATGCAATAATTAACTGCTGAGGAAAAAGAAGTCAAAAGATTTACCTCTGGCGCCGGGTTAAGCTTGCAGAAAGGGTTCAAACCCACTAGGCTGCAATCTTCAGATTTGCTGTTGACAAATGTGGTTGCCATCTCAATGATGGCCTCTTCGGTCAAACGCAGGGAGCTATGATGTAAATGATCATCAGTTCCTCCGGTGTATGAACACATCAAGCTGGGTCGGCGGCTTAAAGGTATGATTCGCCATGCGACCCAGCAGCGGATTAAGTCGACTCCAGTCAAACCATTTCCTAGCAAGGCTTGAACTTTTCTGATTTTGGGGACAAGTTTCTTTCGTTCGGCAGGGGTGAGTTTATCAGGAAGTTGGTTCGTTGCATCGAGACGATCAGCATGATAACCTGGTACCGGATTTTCATTAAACGGTGAGACGTCTTTGCAATAGAACCATGTTTGATTCCAGTCCTTGGGATGGCTTGGCAGGACTACTTGAGGGAAGATGACATCTCGTCTGCGTTGAATTGAAATCCCGCCAAGTTCCAAGCTGGGACCATTGGTGTACTCATTCTGGCGGTTCAGGTAGAAATATTCTCTGAAAAGCTCGACGCTGAGTTCTTCTTGAAGGTATACTTCACAAAAAACTTGGAAGTTACAGATGTTCGATATAGAATTGGGTCCAATATCTTGCGGATGGAGTTTGAAAAAGTGCAGGACATCCCTAAAGAATTTTGAGCCGGGCGGTGAGAAGCCCCGGGTCATATGGTCAGTAAAGACAATGATTTCACCATCTTTGGATTGAGGTCTCTCTTCAGCCGGGTCAGGAGCACGATAATGCATGGCACTTTTCTCTGGTAAGTATCCAAAAGTGACAAAATCCTTCAAAGTGCTCTCAGTGACTGTGGAAGGAACCCAGTTGCAAGTTGTCATCGTCTTCGGCGGCATGGTGAAAGGACAATCTAAAAGGCAATAATTTGCTAGCTCAAATCAGTTGGTGGGATGGCAAGCTAAACAGTTACAGTACATGTTTTTAATGGCGGCTTAAACGAGGGCTAATGATATATGAAGTAAAGATAAACTGGCGAAGTAAGCCGCCATGACTAAGATATTTAAGAGTTGCCGAAAGCAAAATTTGCTAAGTACTGGGACAAACAGATTTTGCAAATTGAGGTTACAAATTTGGATCTACCGCTGTTCAGAAAAAAGAAATAAATTTGTGACAGTGGAAAAGCAGAGGTGCCCTAGAGGAGATCTGTTGCGGTGGGGATATATATTATAGTATTAAAACAAGTGCTAAAACTACTACCGCGCAAGTTTCCTGTGGTTTTTGGATCTAAACTATGGATCTAAGTAAAGAGAAGGAAGTACAGCGACGAACACTAATGAACACCGACGAACACCGACAAACCCTAATGACGGATCCAAGACGAGGGGCAGAAGGCTTACTGATGTTGTGAGAATAGTGGAGTGGCGCCGCAGTTTTCTGGTCTACTCGGGGCGATGTAGCGGTCGGAGATGAGGTCGAAGACGGAGGTCAACGGCGGCGACGTTCGTACGGGACGACGCGTTGCAAGGAAGAAGAAAGGAGAAGGATAAGAGTGGAAGGTGGCTCTACGGTCCTATTTATAAGGAGACAGGGAAATAGGCAGGCGCGAAAGACGAGGAGGCCAAATAATGGTTATCCAGTGTAACACCCACGATGCGGCTATATCTCCCACGTGTCGGAGCACGACTTAGAGGCATAACCGCATTGTAGGCATGTCGCAAGAGGGGTAATCTTTACACATCCCATGTACTGAATAAGAAAGAGATAAAGAGTTGGCTTACAATCGCCACTTTACACAATACATAAATATAGCATTACATCATCCAGAATACAATCAAGGACCGACTACGGGACCAAAATAAAGACAACCCCAAATGCATAAGATCCCCGATCGCCCCAACTGGGCTCCACTACTGATTTTTTGGAAAGGAAACATAGTAACGTCCTGAATCCTCGTCGAACTCCCACTTGAGTTCGGTCGCATCCCCTGGACTGGCATCATCAGCACCTGCATCTAGTTTTGGAAGTAATCTATGAGTCACGGGGACTGAGCAATCTCACACCCTCATGATCAAGACTATTTAAGCTTATGGGTAGGAAAAGGTAGTGATGTGGAGCTGCAGCAAGCACTAGCATATATGGTGGCTAACTTACGCAAATGAGAGAGAGAAGAGAAGCAAAGCACGGTCGAGAAGCTATAATGACCAAGAAGTGATCCTGAAACTACTTACGTTCAAGCATAACACGAGACCGTCTCTTCTTCCCGGACTCCGCCGAAAAGAGACCATCACGGCTACACACGCTGTTGATTCATTTTAATTAAGTTAAGTGTCAAGTTTTCTACAACCGGATATTAACAAATTCCCATCTGCCCATAACCACGGGCACGGCTTTCGAAAGTTCAAAACCCTGCAGGGGTGTCCCAACTTAGCCCATCACAAGCTCTCACGGTCAACAAAGGATATTCCTTCTCCCAGGACGATCCGATCAGACTCGAAATCCCGGTTACTAGACATTCCGACAATGGTAAAACAAGACCAGCAAAGCCGCCCGATGTGCCGACAAATCCCGATAGGAGCTGCACATATCTCGTTCTCAGGGCACACCGGATGAACACTACGTACAACTAAAACCGACCCTCAAGTTTCCCCGAGGTGGCGCTGCAAGTGGCTCTGTTTTGGACCAACACTCAGAAGAGCACTGGCCCGGGGGTTTAAAATAAAGATGACCCTTGAGTCTGCGGAACCCAAGGGAAAAAGGCTTAGGTGGCAAATGGTAAAACCAAGGTTGGGCCTTGCTGGAGGATTTTTATTCAAGGCGAACTTTCAAGGGGTTCCCATTATAACCCAACCGCGTAAGGAACGCAAAATCAAGGAACATAACACCGGTATGACGGAAACCAGGGCGGCAAGAGTGGAACAAAACACCAGGCATAAGGCTGAGCCTTCCACCCTTTACCAAGTATATAGATGCATTAAAGTAAACAAGATATAATAATGATATCCCAACAATAAACATGTTCCAACAAGGAACAAACTCCATCTTCACCTGCAACTAGCAACGCTATAAGAGGGGCTGAGCAAAGCGGTAACATAGCCAAACAATGGTTTGCTAGGAAAGGTGGGTTAGAGGCTTGACATGGCAATATGGGAGGCATGGTAAAGCATGTGGTAGGTATCGCGGCATAGCAATAGAGCGAGCAACTAGCAAGCAAAGATAGAAGTGATTTCGAGGGTATGGTCATCTTGCCTGCAAAGTTCTTCGAGTTGACGTAAGCTTGATCCTCGTAAGCGTACTCAATGGGTTCCTCGATCACGTACTCGTCTCCCGGCTCTACCCAAGTCAAGAACACAAGCAAAGGAAACAACAATCAACCACGGTGCAATGCGCAAGCAACATGATGCAAAAGATGGCATGATATGCGGGATGTGATATGCAATGCATATGCATGCTCCGGAAGGAAAAGATTGAAGCAGGCCTCAACTTGGCAAACCAAGAGTTCTGCTGGAAAGATGAGTTGATTTCGGTCGAAATCGATATAAAGATCACCGGAATCGGATGCACGGTTTGCAAATGGCAAGCAAAACAAGAATGGCACAATTCTGCGATTAACAGCACGATGCCATCTAGAATGCAACAAGAAACTAAGCTATTGCACTCCAACAAAGCAACAAAGCACATGGCAGTAATCTACTCAAGATGCTTGACAAAATATGAACACCGAGCTATGGCTAAAACACACAAGAACAGGTTCAAACAAGCATGGCAAAAGTGCAAAAGATAACAATATCACAGACTTAGTGAAAATAACATGTCAGGAATTAACATCAGGAAGCAATGTTTAGAGCAAGATAAAAACATGCTACAGGATCAGAACATAGCAACACAAGGCATGGCATGAGTCTACTCAAAGCATATAACAAAAGTCCCTTAATGACCATAAGCCAAAAAGGATCAGAAGATATGATGGCACCCATGTAAACATAGCAAGTTTCGTTAACAGATTCAGACTTAGCAAAAAACTGGACATGGCAAGAACAGAGTTATGAAAGGCATGTTTGCGAGCTCGATGCACTCAACACAAGGCATTGCATGACAAACTAAGCATACTACCAGCAAGAAGACATGTTCAAGAAGCTAACCATGGCAAGAACAATCTCATAGCATGCATGGATCAACTACAACAACCTTGGCAAAATTGATTAACACGTAAACAATCTGCCAGGAATATTTTATAGCAAAAGTAGAGCAATATTGAGTCATGCTAGGGTACTCCATAAATGCAAACAAGGACATGGATGGATAGAGCATAACCATATGTTCAAATCATCCTTGCTTAACATACTCAAAAGAAGCATGGATCTCTCTGTAGCAACAAGAATACATGGCATTAAAATAACAACTAGGAAATGACTTAGTGAAATTCTATGTCCCTGGAAACAGCAACATCACGAGAGCTACTTTGCATGCTTGTGCTAGTCACCACATTGATCACAAAAATACATGGCATACACCCCTATAAAGATGGCATGGGATAGCCCAAAACACATGTAGGGCTCAAGTTCATATGCAGCAACAATAATCATGGCAAAAATGACAAATGCTCATAAACTGGTAAGAATGAGGAACTAACATTTTGAAGCACTCTTGCAACAATCATTTGGGCATCAAGATGGACTCAAACAAGCATGGTGCAATGGACCAAAAGAAGAGGGCATCCTAACGAACATTTTGATATATCGTACACATCAAACGGAGCAATATGCATGAAGTTATGGCAGTTCAAACATGCACACATAATGTTAAAATCCTGGGACTTGCCAAAATTATACCCTCGTGGAAAGCTGCGGGACGGTTCGGCGATGAGCAGATCCAGGATGGGGCGGCGTTTGGATGGCGGGCCTGGTGGATCTCGTCCCGATCCGGGGGACCTCGCCGGAGTTGACCGGGGAGGTGGCCGGAGATGGCGGGGAAGAGGCGGCACCGATGGAGGAACTCGGCGGCGGCACGGGCCACGAGGTCGGGCCGCGCTGAGGCTGCAAGCGGGCGGCGCATCGGTCCGGGTGGCCGGGCGACGTTGGGCGACGGGAGGAGCGGGGCGGCAGCAGACCTGGCGGAGCTCGCCGACGGGAGGCGGCAGCGAGCGGGGCCGGCGAGGTGCGGGACGGGCGGTGGCACGCGGGGGCGCACGGGGGCACGCGGCGGCGAGCGGGGCTGACAAGGAGGAGCGCGCGGAGCTCTGCTCACTGGCGGGAGGAGCAGGGCGGCCCAACCCTCGGGTGGCCGGCGGCGAGGTCGCCGGAGACGCAGGCGGCGGGGCTGACGAGGAAGGAGACGGGCGGTGCGGTGCAGTGGCGGTTCGGGCCCAGATCCGTCCCGGGCAGGCTGGCTGCGGGCTTCCGCGGGCCCGGCGGTGAAGTGGGCGCGGCGTGGCGACGTGGCGAGCGGAGGTTGGCTGCGGGAGACAGCGTGGACGCGTCCGGCGGCGCGAGGTGGAAGGAGGCTAGGGTTTCATCCGCAAATTTCGGAGGAGGCACATATTCATAGGTAGAGGGAGCTAGGAGAGTCCAAATGGAGCGTGGTTTTCTGCCACGCGATCGTGATCGAACGGCCGAGAGGATGGAGGGGGTTTGGATGGGTATTGGGCCACTTTGGAGGGGTGTTGGGATGCAACACACACGAGGCCTTTACGGTTCCTCGGTTAACCGTCTGAGTATCAAACGAACTCCAAATGGCACAAAACTTGACAGGCGGTCTACCGGTGGTGTACCAAGGCCTCTTGGCAAAACTTGCTCCAATCCGAGAACATTTAACACCCGCACACGAAAAGAGGCAAAAGGGGGCGCCGGAGGACAAAGGAGTGTCGGATCGCAAAACGGACAACGGGGAAATTGCTTGGATGCATGAGACGAACATGTATGCAAATGCGATGCACATGATGACATGATATGAAATGCATGACATGACAAAAATGCACAACGAAGACAAAACCCAACCACGAGGGAATATCATAACTTAGAGCCGAAAAAGGCAAGAGTTGGAGTACAATTATGGTAGGTTACATCCGGGGCGTTACATCCAGCTAATAGGATGCCTCGATTTTCAGGAAGACATTAAGATAAAGATCCATTAAAGATGACGTCGTGGCGGGTTTCCAAAATTCTTGGAGATGATGTCATGGAAGGTCATAAGGTTTTCACAACAGATGTGGAAGAATTTTTCTAAATCTTGAAAATTGACATGAACAAGTTCCAATCAACCTGGGGCCTAATGTTGGGGATATAACTATTAGGTATGACCCACCTAGGAGGGGTCGGGTCATCCCTATGATGATTCATCACAATGAAGCCCATGATCATATGGCGGTTCATAGATAGGCTTAGTAGAGGGCCCAGACCCGAAGGCGGCTTAAGGCCCATGATTGTAAACCGCCATGTATGTAAACTTGTATTGTAAGGCATGTGAGAAAGGTCACCGAGCCGGATACGTTGTATAAACCGGTCGGGACTCTGAGGGCCGCAGGGCGTCAACCCTTGTATATAAGGGGATGACCTAGCGGCGGCTTAGAACAAGAAACAACAGATCGAGAGCCGGGTCAAGCGTATTCGCGCCCTGCTCATCGAAACCCTAGCAATACCAACTACAAACTAGACTAGGCTTTTACCTTCATCATAAGGGGCCGAACCAGTATAAACTCCTCGTGTCCTTTGTCCTGATTAACCCCTTTAAGCCAACCTCATCGCGATGGCTCCATGATTAAGTCCTCACACTAGGAAATCTGCCGTGACAATTCCACGACATGGCCCATCACATACTGATGAGCCGGCCCTTGGGGGCTACACTGGCTGAAGTTTTATAAGTATAAGACAAATACAAGTCCCAGGTTGTTGCAGGCAAGACAACCTGGCACTTGGGGGCTACACAATCAAGATATATTTTTATGCAAAGCACCAAGCCATCATGAACTGTTAAACTCGGAGCTTGGGGGCTACAGGTAATATGGAGATAAAAAATAGAAGAACACCTTCAAACTCTCAGTGCCCTTAGGCACATGTGGCAAAGAGGTGCCCCCCTGTAGTGGGTCTTGGCTCCATTGTATTTCATGTATTCTATAAAAATTCTCAAAAAAAATTCGTCCAATTCTGAGAACTTCTATTTCTGCACAAAAAACAATACCATGGTAGTTCTGCTGAAAACAACATCAGTCCAGGTTAGTTTCATTCAAATCATGCAAATTAGAATCCAAAATAAGAGAAGAAGTGTTTGGAAAAGTAGATATGACAAAGATGTATCATCTAGCCAGACACAGGTGACTACGTCACGGGGATACCGGAACACTTCAACGAGAAAGAAGAACATAACCAATAGCGAGGATGACAGTGTAGTGAGCATGTGCATGAGTCAGGAGGATACCGGCACTCCTAGAGTTTTGTAAAGTATTGCAAAGCAAAGGGAACCATCACACGATAACCAAAGGTCCACTCGAATGTCATTTGTGTGATCATAGGGATTGATATGGACATCCATGATACGTCTCCAATGTATCTATAATTTTTTATTATTCTATGCTATTATAGTATAAATCTTGGATGTTTTATATGTACAAGCAATTATATATCACTTTTTGGGACTAACCTATGAACTTAGTGCCTGATACGTCTCCAACATATCTATAAATTTTTTATTATTCCATGATGTTATATTATCATTCTTGGATGTTTTACATTCATTTTATAGCAACTTTATATCATTTTTGGGACTAACCTATTGACATAGTGTCCAGTGCTAGTTGTTGTTTTTTGCTTGTTTTTTTACTTTGCAGAATATCCATATCAATCGGAGTCCAAACGCAGCGAAACTTTTTGGAGATTTTTTCTTCCCGGAAGACAACTTGGGAGCCAAGGAAGTGCACGAGGGGAGACCCATTGGGCCCACCACCCACCTGGGCGCGCCAGAGGCCCCTGGCGTGCCCTAATGCGTGGTGGGGCCCATGGAGGTCCTTTTCATCGCCTCTCAACTCTATAAATACCCAAATATTCCAAAAACCCTAGGAGGGTCGGCGAAACATAATTCCAACCGCCGCAAGTTCCAGAACCACGAGATCCAATCTAGATCCCTTTTCCAGCACCTTGCCAGAGGGGAACACGATCATGTAGGGGTTCATCATCCTCATTGGTGCTCCTCCGATGATGTGTGAGTAGTTTACCACAAACCTACGGGTCCGTAGACAGTAGCTAGATGGTTTCTTCTCTTTTTGATTCTCAATACGATGTTCTCCTCGATGTTCTTGAAGATCTATTTGATGTAACGACTTTTTGCGGTGTGTTTGTTGGGATCCCATGAATTGCGAGTTTATGATCAGTTCTATCTATGAATATTATTTGAGTCTTGTTTGATCTCTTATATGAATGATTATTATATCCTCGTATTTCTTCTCCGAAACATTGGTTTAATTAGTCCAAGTAGATTGATTTTTCTTGCAATGGGAAGAGGTGCTTTGTGATGGGTTCGATCTTGCGGTGCTCTCACCCAGTGACAGAAGGGGTAGCAAGGCATGCATGTATCGTTGCTATTAAGGATAAAAAGATGAGGTCTAATTCCTACATGAATAGATCTTGTCAACATCATGTCATTGTTCTTATTGCATTACTCCGTTTCTCCATGAACTTAATACACTAGATGCATGCTGGATAGCGGTCGATGTGTAGAGTAATAGTAGTAGATGCAGAATCGTTTTGGTCTACTAATCTTGGACGTGATGCCTATATACATAATCACTGCCTTGGATATCATCATAATTATTTTCTCTTCTATCAATTGCCCAACAGTAATTTGTTTATCCACCGTATGCTATTTTCTCGAGAGAAGCCACTAGTGAAATCTACGACCATCGGGTCTATTTTATATCATATTATTTTCAGATCTATTATTCCAAAAACCCAAAAATACCTTCCTGCACTTTTTATTTATTTATTTTATTTTGTGTTTTCACTAGATATATTTATCCAATCTCATACTGTTCGCACACGAACACATCACCGTGTACCCTCAGCGTCGAGCGCGATACGCAAGACACGTCGTCGAATGAGGCTCAACGTGTTGGGGAACGTAGTAATTTCAAAAAATTCCTACGCACATGCAAGATCATGGTGATGCATAGCAACGAGAGGGGAGAGTGTGTCCACGTACCCTCGTAGACCGAAAGCGGAAGCATTAGCACAATGCGGTTGATGTAGTCGTACGTCTTCACGATCCGACCGATCAAGTACCGAACGCACGGCACCTCCGAGTTCTGCACACGTTCAACTCGATGACGTCCCTCGAACTCCGATCCAGCCGAGTGTTGAGGGAGAGTTTCGTCAGCACGATGGCGTGGTGACGATGATGATGTTGCTACCGACGTAGGTCTTCGCCTAAGCACCGCTACGATATGATCGAGGTGGATTATGGTGGAGGGGGGCACCGCACACGGCTAAGATATCAAGAGATCAATTGTTGTGTCTATGGGGTGCCCCCTGGCCACGTATATAAAGGAGTGGAGGAGGGGAGGGGCCGGCCCTCTCTATGGCACGCCCTAGAGGAGTCCTACTCCCACCGGGAGTAGGATTCCCCCTTTCCTAGTAGAACTAGGATCCCTTCCAAGTAGTAGGAGTAGGAGAGAAGGAAAGGGAAGGAAAAGGAGAAGGAAGGAAGGGGGCGCCCCCTCCCTAGTCCAATTCGGACCAGCCCATGGGGAGGGGTGCGGCCACCCTTTGAGGCCTTTCTCTCCTTTCCCGTATGGCTCATTAAGGCCCAATACGAATTCCCGTAACTCCCCGGTACTCCCGAAAATACCCGAATCACCCGGAACCTTTCCGATGTCCGAATATAGTCGTCCAATATATCGATCTTTACATCTCGACCATTTCGAGACTCCTCGTCATGTCCCCGATCTCATCCGGGACTCCGAACTCCTTCGGTACATCAAAACACATAAACTCATAATATAACCGTCATCGAACTTTAAGCGTGCGGACCCTACGGGTTCGACAACTATGTAGACATGACCGAGACACGTCTCCGGTCAATAACCAATAGCAGAACATGGATGCTCATATTGGCTCCTACATGTTCTACGAAGATCTTTATCGGTCAAACCGCATAACAACATACGTAGCCCCCTTTGTCATCGGTATGTTACTTTCCCGAGATTGGATCATCGGTACCTCAATACCTAGTTCAATCTCGTTACCGGCAAGTCTCTTTACTCGTTCCGTAATACATCATCTTGCAACTAACTCATTAGTTGCAATGCTTGCAAGGCTTAGGTGATGTGCATTACCGAGAGGGCCCAGAGATACCTCTCCGACAATCGGAGAGACAAATCCTAATCTTGAAATACGCCAACCCAACAAGTACCTTCGGAGACACCTGTAGAGCACCTTTTTAATCACCCAGTTATGTTGTGACGTTTGGTAGCACACAAAGTGTTCCTCCGGTAAACGGGAGTTGCATAATCTCATAGTCATAGGAACATGTATAAGTCATGAACAAAGCAATAGCAACAAACTAAACGATCAAGTGCTAAGCTAACGGAATGGGTCAAGTTAATCACATCATTCTCCTAATGATGTGATCCCGTTAATCAAATGACAACTCATGTCTATGGTTAGGAAACATAACCATCTTTGATCAATGAGCTAGTCAAGTAGAGGCATACTAGTGACACTCTGTTTGTCTATGTATTCACACATGTATTATGTTTCCGGTTAATACAATTCTAGCATGAATAATAAACATTTATCATGATATAAAGAAATAAATAATAACTTTATTATTGCCTCTAGGGCACATTTCCTTCAGTCTCCCACTTGCACTAGAGTCAATAATCTAGTTCACATCGCCATTTGATTTAATACCAATAGTTCACATCACCATGTGATTAACACCCATAGTTCACATCGACATGTGACCAACACCCAAAGGGTTTACTAGAGTCAATAATCTAGTTCACATCGCTATGTGATTAACACCCAAAGAGTACTAAGGTGTGATCATGTTTTGCTTGTGAGAGAAGTTTAGTCAACGGGTCTGCCACATTCAGATTCGTACGTATTTTGCAAATTTCTATGTCAACAATGCTCTTCACGGAGCTACTCTAACTAATTGCTCCCACTTTCAATATGTATCCAGATTGAGACTTAGAGTCATCTAGATCAGTGTCAAAACTTGCATCGACGTAACCCTTTACGACGAACCTTTTGTCACCTCTATAATCGATAAACATATCCTTATTCCACTAAGGATAATTTTGACCAATGTCCAGTGATCTACTCCTATATCACTATTGTACTCCCTTGCCAAACTCGGGGCAGGGTATACAATAGGTCTGGTACACAGCATGGCATACTTTATAGAACCTATGGTTGAGGCATAGGGAATGACTTTCATTCTCTCTCTATCTTCTGCCGTGGTCGGGTTTTGAGTCTTACTCGACTTCACACCTTGTAACACAGGCAAGAACTCCTTCTTTGACTGTTCCATTTTGAACTACTTCAAAATCTTGTCAAGGTATGTACTCATTGAAAAACTTATCAAGTGTCTTGATCTATCTCTATAGATCTTGATGCTCAATATGTAAGCAGCTTCACCGAGGTCTTTCTTTGAAAAACTCCTTTCAAACATCCCTTTATGCTTTGCAGAATAATTCTACATTATCTCTGATCAACAATATGTCATTCACATATACTTATCAGAAATGTTGTAGTGCTCCCACTCACTTTCTTGTAAATACAGGCTTCACCGCAAGTCTGTATAAAACTATATGCTTTGATCAACTTATCAAAGAGTATATTCCAACTCCGAGATGCTTGCACCAGTCCATAGATGGATCGCTGGAGCTTGCATATTTTGTTAGTACCTTTAGGATTGACAAAACCTTCTGGTTGCATCATATACAACTCTTCTTTAATAAATCCATTAAGGAATGCAGTTTTGTTTATCCATTTGCTAGATTTCATAAAATGCGGCAATTGCTAACATGATTTGGACAGACTTAAGCATAGATACGAGTGAGAAACTCTCATCGTAGTCAACACCTTGAACTTGTCGAAAACCTTTTTGCGACAATTCTAGCTTTGTAGATAGTAACACTACTATCAGCGTCCGTCTTCCTCTTGAAGATCCATTTAATCTCAATGGCTCGCCGATCAATGGGCAAGTCAATCAAAGTCCATACTTTGTTCTCATACATGGATCTCATCTCAGATTTCATGGCCTCAAGCCATTTCGTGGAATCTGGGCTCATCGTCGCTTCCTCATAGTTCGTAGGCTCGTCATGGTCAAGTAACATGACCTCCAGAAAAGGATTACCGTACCACTCTGGTGCAGATCTCACTCTGGTTTACCTACGAGGTTCGGTAGCAACTTGATCTGAAGTTACATGATCATCATCATTAGCTTCCTCACTAATTGGTGTAGTAGTCACAGGAACATATTTCTGTGATGAACTACTTTCCAATAAGGGAGTAGGTACAATTACTTCATCAAGTTCTACTTTCCTCCCACTCACTTCTTTCGAGAGAAACTCCTTCTCTAGAAAGGATCCATTCTCAGCAACGAATATCTTGCCTTCGGATCTGTGATAGAAGGTGTACCCAACATTTTCTTTTGGGTATCCTATGAAGACGCACTTCTCCGATTTGGGTTTGAGCTTATCAGGTTGAAACTTTTTCATATAAGCATTGCAACCTCAAACTTTAAGAAACGACAGCTTAGGTTTCTTGCCAAACCATAGTTCATGCGGTGTCGTCTCAACGGATTTAGATGGTGCCCTATTTAACGTGAATGTAGCTGTCTCTAATGCATAACCTCAAAACGATAGTGGTAGATCGGTAAGAGACATCATATATCGCACCATATCTAATAAAGTACGGTTATGACGTTCGGACACACCATTACACTGTGGTGTTCCAGGTGGCGTGAGTAGTGAAACTATTTCACATTGTTTTAACTGAAGGCCAAACTCGTAACCCAAATATTTTACTTCTGCGATCATATCGTAGAAACTTTTATTTTTGTTACGATGATTCTCCACTTCACTCTGAAATTCTTTGAACTTTTCAAATGTTTCAGACTTGTGTTTCATCAAGTAGATATACTCGTATCTGCTCAAATCATCTGTGAAGATCAGAAAGTAATGATACCTGCCGCGAGCCTCAATATTCATCGAACCACGTACATCAGTATGTGTGATTTCCAACAAATCTGTTGCTTGCTCCATTGTTCCGGAGGACGGAGTCTTAGTCATCTTGCCCATGAGGCATGGTTCGCAAGCATCAACTGATTCATAATCAAGTGATTCCAAAAGCCCATCAGCATGGATTTTCTTCACGCGCTTTACACCAATATAATACCTAAACGGAAGTGTCACAAATAACTTGCACTATCATTATTAACTTTACATCTTTTGGCTTCAATATTATGAAAATGTGCATCACCACGATCGAGATCCAACTAACCATTTTCATTGGGTGTGTAACCATATAAGGTTTTATTCATGTAAACAGAACAACAATTTATTCTCTTACTTAAATGAATAACCGTATTGCAATAAACATGATCAAATCATATTCATGCTCAACGCAAACACCAAATAACACTTATTTAGGTTCAACACTAATCCCGAAAGTATAGGGAGTGTGCGATGATGATCATATCAATCTTGGAATCACTTCCAACACACATCGTCACTTCACCCTTAACTAGTCTCTGTTCATTCTGCAACTCTCGTTTCGAGTTACTACTCTTAGCAACTGAACCAGTATCAAATACCGAGGGGGTTGCTACGAACACTAATGAAATACACATCAATAATCTGTATATCAAATATACCTTTGTTCACTTTGCCATCCTTCTTATCCGCCAAATACTTGGGGCAGTTCCGCTTCCAGTGACCAGTCCCTTTGCAGTAGAAGCACTTAGTCTCAGGCTTAGGAGAAGACTTAGGCTTCTTCACTTGAGCAGCAACTTGCTTGCCGTTCTTCTTGAAGTTCCCCTTCTTCCCTTTGCCCTTTTCTTGAAACTAGTGGTCTTGTCTACCATCAACACTTGATATTTTTCTTGATTTCTACCTTCGTTGATTTCAGCATTACGAAGAGCTTGGGAATCGTTTCTGTTATCCGTTGCATATCATAGTTCATCACGAAGTTCTACTAACTTGGTGATGGTGACTAGAGAATTCTATCAATCATTGTCTTATCTGGAAGATTAACTCCCACTTGATTCAAGCGATTGTAATACCCAGACAATCTGAGTACATGCTCACTGCTTGAGCTATTCTCCTCCATCTTTTTAGCTATAGAACTTGTTGGAGACTTCATATCTCTCAACTCGGGTATTTGCTTGAAATATTAACTTCAACTCCTGGAACATCTCATATGTTCCATGACATTCAAAACGTCTTTGAAGTCCCGATTCTAAGCCGTTAAGCATGGTGCACTAAACTATCAAGTAGTCATCATATTGAGCTAGCCAAACATTCATAACGTCTGCATCTACTCCTGCAATAGGTCTGTCACCTAGCGGTGCATCAAAGACATAATTCTTCTGTGCAGCAATGAGGATAATCCTCAGATCACGGATCCAATCCGCATCATTGCTACTAACATTTTTCAACATAATTTTTCTCTATGAACACAATAAACTGGGAGCAACATCGCGAGCTATTGATCTACAACATAGATATGCTAATACAATCAGGACTAAGTTCATGATAAATTAAAGTTCAATTAATCATATTACTTAAGAACTCCCACTTAGACAGACATCCCTCTAATCTTCTAAGTGATCATGTGATCCATATCAACTAAACCATGTTCGATCATCACGTGAGATGGAGTGGTTTCAATGGTGAACATCACTATGTTGATCATATCTACTATATGATTCACGCTCGACCTTTCATTCTCCGTGTTCCGAGGCCATATCTGTTATATGCTAGGCTCGTCAAGTTTAACCTAAGTATTCCGTGTGTGCAACTGTTTTGCACCCGTTGTATTTGAATGTAGTGCCTATCACACCCGATCATCACGTGGTGTCTCAGCACGAAGAACTTTCGCAACGGTGCATACTCAGGGAGAACACCTGTACCTTGATAATTAGTGAGAGATCATCTTATAAAGCTACTGTCGAACTAAGCAAAATAAGATGTATAAAGATAAACATCATATGCAATCAAAATATGTGACATGATATGGCCATCATCATCTTGTGCCTTTGATCTCCATCTCCAAAGCATCGTCATGATTTCCATCATCACTGGCATGACACCATGATCTCCATCATCTTGATCTATATCAATGTGTCGTCACATGGTCGTCTCGCCAACTATTGCTCTTGCAACTATTGCTATCGCATAGCGATAAAGTAAAGCAATTATTTGGTGCTTGCATCTTATGCAATAAAGAGACAACCATAAGGCTTCTGCCAGTTGCCGATAACTTCAACAAAACATGATCATCTTATACAACAACTTTTATCTCATCACGTCTTGAACATATCACATCACAACATGCCCTGCAAAAACAAGTTAGACGTCCTCTACTTTGTTGTTGCAAGTTTTACGTGGCTGCTACGGGCTTAGCAAGAACCGTTCTTACCTACACATCAAAACCACAATGATAGTTTGTCAAGTTGGTGTTGTTTTAACCTTCGCAAGGACCAGGCGTAGCCACACTTGGTTCAACTAAAGTTGGAGAAACTGACACCCGCTAGTCACCTGTGTGCATAGCACGGCGGTAAAACCAGTCTCGCGTAAGCGTAAGCGTAATGTCGGTCCGGGCCGTTTCATCCAACAATACCGCTGAACCAAAGTGTGACATGCTGGTAAGCAGTATGACTTATATCGCCCACAACTCACTTTTGTTCTACTCGTGCATATTACATCAACGCATAAACCTAGGCTCGGACGCCATTGTTGGGTAACATAGTAATTTCAAAAATTTCCTACGCACATGCAAGATCATGGTGATGCATAGCAACGAGAGGGGAGAGTGTGTTCACGTACCCTCGTAGACCGAAAGCGAGAGTGTAACATCCCAAAATTCTAAATTTGGGAATGTTATATTAAATAAATAATTGTGATGGTTTGTTTGATTTTTGTGTGATTGATTGTGTGAAACTGAGTGGAAATTGAAAACTTTTTGAAAGTTGAATGAGAGGGAATAAAAGGACTTTCCAAAAACTTTCATCTTGCATTTTGATCTCCCTGAGTTCAAAATTCATTTCATTACAAAACCCTAGAGTGAAGATAATATGACTTCTTCCATTAGTGGAAATGAAAAGGGGTTTGAAAATGATTTGAATTTCATTTGAAATATTTTAAATTTAGAAACTTTAAGCAACTCAATGAGTTCATGAGGGAAGATAAAATGACTTCTTCTTATTTGAAGAAAGAGAGTTGGAAGTTTCAAAGAAATAAATTGGAAGTCACTTTGAAGTTATTTGAAACTCATTTTTCCATTTGAAGTTGTTTGAAATTCCAAATTCAAATCCAATTGGGAGTTATTTGAGTTTCTTTTCAAAATATTTTTCTCCTAAAAATAAATAAATGGAAATAAGAGTAAAATGATTCCCTTCAATGGAAAATTAGGATAAAATAAGTTTGAAATCATTTTGCTATTTAAAAAATGATTTTTGTTGATTTTAAATGCAACAGTAGCACTGTTTGACTTTTATGAATTTTTTGGAATTTATTTGAACTTGGAAAATAGTTCATCTTATTCTCGGTATTTTTCTGAGCATTTTGATATATAATATGCCTATGTAAATTTTATTTATTTTCGTGTGTTGTAATTTGTTTTCATTCTATAAAAAAAGAAAAAAAAACACAGGCGCACCACCTGGACCGAAAACCTGTTCGGTCTAGAGGCAAACGAGCCGGCCCGCTCCGCCTTTCAGCCCACGGCCTGCCCCGCGCCCAAGCGCCCTTCGCGCTGATCGACCGCCCATGCCTCTCGCTCGATCGCCCCGCCCACACCCGCTGACTGGTAGGCCCCGCCTCCCAGCTCATCCCCAACCTCCCGCCGCGCCGCACGGGACAAGCCGCGAGCGCGCCCGCCCGCAACCGCTGGCAAAGCCCCGTGGATGAGGCTTATCCGCTGGTCCCCGATGCCCTGCCTGCGCCTATAAATGCCCCGCGACCCCCTCTGTCGATCCAGCCGGCTCACACTTCCCCATGCCGCTCCTATATGTCGCCATCATTGAGTGCATCTCGCCGGAGCCGAGCTCCTCGCCGGACGAATTCGTTGCCGGTGAGCCCTTTCGATCCCTATCTCCATGCTCATTCGGACCCCCGTGCTCCTCCGCGTCTTTTTGACGTTTTCCTTGTCGCCTAGGTCGCCCGAAGAAGCCGCCCCGACGACGCGTGCCCTCACCGGAGCACCGGAGCCGCCGCTTCCCTCCGCCCCGTTCGGTGCATGCCGACACCAGCCGTCACCACCATCCGGTCGCCCACACTGCGCCGCATCTCCTCGTCCCCTCCGCTGTCGCCGGAGCCCGCCGGAGCTGCCACGCCATTCGACCCGAGCCGCTGCCACTGTCGTCGACATCGCCTCCGGCAGCCGTCGACCCACGGTGAGCCACCGCCCACCCTCGCCCATTCGATCTACCATGGACGGCCTAGATTAGATCAGATGAGTGTTTTTTTGTTTTGTTGAACCGATACACGGTTAACCCGGTTTTTATTTTAAAAACTACCGGCCGGTTTTTGTTAGTTAGTCGCGCGTTAGCGTTTTTATTAAATGCCGGCCGTTCGCCGTATAGCTTCTGCAGTGAATGCTGCCCAACCACCCGCAAGAAGCCACGTGGCCGAGGACCTGCTCGCATTTTTTTCTTTTCTGTTTAGTCCCTAGGATTTGCAGATTGGTCCCTAAACTTTAGTTAGCCACAACTTTTTAACCCTAACTCCAAATTTGATGAAACCAACGGCAAATTCTTCGTATTGATTAGATATATCCAGTAGTGTCATCTTTGTAAACTTTTGTCAGATTCAAATTTGAATTTATTTAGGTTTGAATTCAAACTTCAAATGGACATATCTCCTAAACCGTAGCTCCGATTGATGTGATTCTTTTTGCACCGTGTCACCGTTGCCAAACCCTATCACTTGGACCTATCTCACGATATTTTTTTCACACATTAGGATCTGTCCATAGTAGTTTTACTCTTATGCCTAGTAGGCACTGTGGTCCACGTCACAATTTTTGGCACCCATGCCCTATGTTGTTTTGCACTTAGTATTTACTTTTGATAGTTAAGTGTGTTGTGTGTTCCTTTGGATTTTTCGAGTCTTTTCATGTTGCATGTCATTTGGTTCTCTAAAATGATTGCTTATGTAAATGCAATGTTTGACTTTATAGATTTTCATAGGAGAGTGACGAATAGTTCTATTAAGTAAATTTCTGAGAGTGATATAATCTTCATCAACTATTACCAGGCAAGTTCACATTTGACCGTTCTTCCAATTACCTATGTTTTTATATTATGCACTTAGTCCTTTTGTGGTAGGATTGCATGGTAGGATTTATTGTTGCCAGATGGCTATGCCGTTACCTAGTAGTTCATTGAGGTAGGTTTGAACCATATACCTTTGTCACCAGCGCGTAAGTTTAATTTTGCCTCGCCAATGTAGACGTGGATTGGGAAGTGTTCATTGTGAGAGATGAGTGACAAAGTAGTAAGTAGAACCAAGATAATTTAATGAACTACCTGGGCGGAGGTTTGGTTTGAATGGTGGCGAAGTACAATGGGAGCATGCATGGGAAAATCCATGGTGGTGCACCACTAGTGGTCCGTCTGCCCAGGCTCAAAGAGATCAATCGTATTCTCATGTCTAGAAGCTTACGTGTGCAGCCACAAGCCAATATGGGCTCTGGCTTAGTTGAGTAGTTAGTGTGACCCCTTCCGGGATGGGCTAGCAGATGTAGAATGATGTGGGTGTACCGGCCTATCCGTGGGTTAAGGGGGGAACATTTTCGAAAGACTATGTCTCGGTCATCCTGTTCTCAAACGCCAGGCAGTGCGAGAACTTCAAGGGAGGCGATCGAGTCTTGTGGGGAAGAGAGTTAAAACCTAATCGATTAGTCGTGTCCCCGGTTACGGACAACTTGAGCATCTAGTAGTGGAAATGCTGGGAGATCTCATCACCCTTAATTTAAACAGTTGGGTTTAAATGAAACTTTGGGAATGGATTGAGTTGGGTTTACCAACTCATTCTATGCTATACAGTAGTGGTAGAATAATATCTTTCATTCTAGGGAAAAACTAGCTTTATGCAAAAACTAAACTTAGAGCTTTCCAACAGCCAAATTGCATGTACAAATAGGTTCATTATTCTTATGATGTGACTTGCCAGTACATTCAATGTACTGACCTACAGGGCTGCAACGTCTTATGTTGCAGGAATTTTCTACGACAACTAAGAGTTACGTTGGAGGGTTACGGTCTACACTCAACTTGCCGTTGGCATTGATGGACTCCACACCCTTATGTTTGTTTCCTCTCAGACTTATGAGGTATATATATATCAGTTTTACGTTATTTATACATGTGATTGCACTTTGATATATACATTGATGTACTGTATGTGCCAGCATACCGATCCAGGGATGGCACGGATACACAGAGGCTTGACCATTTGAGGTCGGGTCGCTACAGAAATGGTATCAGAGCACATGTTGACTATAGGACGTAACCCTAGAAACTGGAAAGCCCTTAGGAAAGGATTTCTCTAAAACTTTATTTTCAAAAAGGTCCTTTACCTCTCTTCTTTCTGAGCTTTATCAAATCTTTACTTTTACCTCATATAGTTAGACAAACCCCGTTCCCTTTGGACCACACGGAGGATGAACTGAAGCCACTCCAAGAACGACAAGATATCAGACTTCACCCTACACTAGAAGAGTTGGAGCTACAATAGTCGAAGCCTCTGAAGAATTGAAGAATTTGAAGACACCGAAGAATTCGAAGATTTATATGAACTTTAGAGACCCAAACCCCTGTTGTATACTTATGTTAGATGCGATGATTTGTGAGCTGTCATTGTTTGATGTTTTTCCTGATAGCCACAAATAAAACTTATTTTCAAAACTATATTGTGTGTATTGTGGGTATCTCTCTATCCCTCTTATCTCATCCCGAAACCCTTGGACCCAATAGATGATGAATGAAGATGGACTTGCATTCTCTGAACCGATCACTCAGTTGGAGGCAGAGCTATGGATTCAAAACATGGAGAATCACTTCAGGAGCAATTTCGTTGCAAGGAAGAATGAGGTTCAATACGCTCATCAGTACTTCACAAGAAGTGCTGCAACCTGGTGGAAAATGCATCAAGCCATACAAGGATGTAACGGAGCAAAAACTTGGGAGGAATTCAAGATGACTCTACTGAGGTCTCGTCTTATTCAGAAGCCATATGGCAATAAAATGAAGAAACCTTGTGCATGCAAGATTTGTGGTGAGATAGGACATACCATGAAGAACACAAGGATGGATGCCCTCATTGTGAAGGAAATCACCAAGCTGAAGAATGTCCAACCATGAAGGTTACTTGTTTCTTGTGTGAAGGAACTACGCACTACCCTTCCCAGTGTCATATTTATCCCAAGGTACAAGAAATTACCAAGCAACAGAAGGAAGCAGTGAAAGAAGCCCTCAGGGAAAGTTTAAGAAAACCGGTGATGAAAGAAGATGTTGACGACCCTGATGGAGAAAGCCTAAACCGATTTTACTCCAATGCTTGCTATTCATGTGGAGAAGAAGGACATTTTTCACAATATTGCATGAAGGAAAACCAAGAGTATCTGGGAGACTTCCCGATAGAAGAAGTGGAGTTTGATCCACATGAGATAGAAGAATTGATCGGAACAAAGAAGTCCGGGAAGAGAAAGAGCATGTATCCCCAGAACAACCTGATTTCTGCAAAAAAAGGACCTGAGTCAAATCACTTGTTACAGGTGCAAGGATTTAGGTCATTACGCTAGCAAATGCCCAGCAGGGAAGCCAAGAACCCAAGGAGCCAAGATAACCACCAGGAAGCCCCTGGATTTGTCTGAAGTCATTTGTTTATGCTGCAAGGGAGTTGGACATTTTGCTAGAGAATGTTCAGACCCGAGGAGAGCTTGAGCAGAGTAGTTGAGATCTTGATATTGGAATAAAGCATGTAATAAATATGGGATGCACTTTTATTTTCGTTGGGGATGTTGAGTGGAGTTGTGAAATGGGAATTGTAATGGTGCGTGAAGCAATAAAAGTTGATGTGGTTGGAATCTCATATGAGGTGTCATGAGTTGTTTGTTGATTGTGAGTACCTCTCTCATTATCTCACCCAGACTAAAACCTCGAACCCATGGACAAGCTGACCCCAAACTTTTCCCAGAAAAACAACCACATTTCACCAAAGGAAATACATACAGTATCCTGAGTACCCCTTCTATCTTATGCCTGCAGATGACAACCTTTTATGAGTCTTTTCTCAAGGGCCCAGAAACGATCATGACCCTGACCAGTGATTAGGATTACCCAAAAATCCTGAAGGACGTGATGAAGCATATTCATCTTGAAGGAGATGCAGTTTACAAGGGTTATCCTTTCGTGGAGAAGGGAGTTGAACTCTGGTATGTGGAGGTACACCTCCACCGTGTGAAGGGAATTTGCCCAAAGACTACGGGGTAATACTTTTTCATTTCTCGAGTACCACGAGCAACATTCTTAGACTCTGTTCATGAAGTTGCTATGGAAGCCATACGTCAGATTGGAGAAATACTAGAAGCAAGACTCCGTCACACTCAGGAATACCTGAGGGAGGTGCATGCAGAGATGATGGAGATGAAGCTCATGGCCACCACGATGAAGCAAAACATCGATGATTTGAAGGATCACATCGCACAATTCCGGTGGGACTAAAACATCTTCAAGTAGGACAAATGAATAAAGATGGAAGTAATGCTTGACCATACCAAACTATGTGGGTGGCAGCTTTTGTAATAGAGTACTTTTGAAATTTGAGTTTTGAGTAGTGGTTAAGGATGTAATAAAGGATTTGATATGAAGAGAATATGAATTATGTATGAACCAGTGCATTTTTGGCTATACTTGTCTGTGTGAACAATTGACCGATGGAAAGGAAAATGTTGTTCCATATAAAGTTGGAGTTTGGACAAATGAGTTGGAGTTTTATTTTAGTTATGATGGTTACCCCAAGAGTAGGCAGGAATGAAGTGATATTGGGTTTAAAGGAGATGTAATGTTGGAATATGGAACAATAGTAGCTCCAAGGATGAGTTAAAGTTATACAAGTGTTGAAGTGGGCCATAAACCACAAGACCCAGGATTTGATAAGGAAACAAGCACGATCTTGTTGAAGAAAAGAATTCTGAAGGAAGCTGTGATTTCATCAGCAGACGTTCCATAGGAGGTTACGTAAACCCGAGAGTTGTGAAGAAGTGATAGAGATTTTGTTTGGCTTGCAGAACAAATGGATTTACCCGAACCCAGTTCATGGAGAAGAGAAGTTCTGCAATGCTTGTGAGGATGCCCAAGTGTTAGAATACGTGATTCACTATCTGCGTATGTGGTAATTATTCAAGTACGGGATGGATTGGCCCCCATACCGAAGACTTCTATCATGAGCTATCATATGTTGATGGGAAAATCAGAGAGACTTGAAACCCTAGAATAGTGTCGACACGACAAGCCAAAAGCCTTAGAATGGCAGGATGATGGAAACCCTTTACAAGCAATCGTTGCCAATCGTAGGTTCTACGGTGAGATTCAACCCAGACCCATTTCCTGCAGGAGGAACCAGAATTTGTTGACCACCATGAGATTTCGATAGTTGTTTAGCATTGGCGACAGCCTGACAGCTAAGAAGACCCAGACTCGGAAGGACCTTATTTGATGCAAGGACTCAAGATTTTGAGGAAAAGGCCATGCCCTTACCGGAAGAGCAAAAGTGAAGGAGTTATCTCGAAGAATATGAGAAGACTGGCACCGTCAATGGAAAGGATGGAGTACATGAGTTTTGACGGAACCGTAACCATGATTCTAAGGGTGGTAGCACCCCAGACCTTGTGATGATCAATGGATTTTCAAGAAGACCCCCAAACCTAACCTTCTTTCTAGCCTCTCCGAATCTCGAGGACGAGATTCATTTTAAGGGTGGTAGTTTGTAACATCCCAAAATTCTAAATTTTGGAATGTTATATTAAATAAATAATTGTGATTGTTTGTCTGATTTTTGTGTGATTGATTGTGTGAAACTGAGTGGAAATTGAAAACTTTTTGAAAGTTGAATGAGAGGGAATAAAAGGACTTTCCCAAAACTTTCATCTTGCATTTTGATCTCCCTGAGTTCAAAATTCATTTCATTACAAAACCCTAGAGTGAAGATAATATGACTTCTTCCATTAGTGGAAATGAAAAGGGGTTTGAAAATGATTTGAATTTCATTTGAAATATTTTAAATTTTGAAACTTTAAGCAACTCAATGAGTTCATGAGGGAAGATAAAATGACTTCTTCATATTTTAAGAAAGAGGGTTGGAAGTTTCAAAGAAATAAATTGGAAGTCACTTTGAAGTTATTTGAAACTCATTTTTCCATTTGAAGTTGTTTGAAATTCCAAATTCAAATCCAATTGGGAGTTATTTGAGTTTCTTTTCAAAATATTTTTCTCCTAAAAATAAATAAATGGAAATAAGGGTAAAATGAATCCCTTCAATGGAAAATTAGGATAAATAAGTTTGAAATCATTTTGCTATTAAAAAAATGATTTTTGTTGATTTTAAATGCAATAGTAGCACTGTTTGACTTTTATGATTTTTTTTGGAATTTATTTGAACTTGGAAAATAGTTCATCTTATTCTCGGTATTTTTCTGAGCATTTTGATATATAATATGCCTATGTAAATTTTATTTATTTTCGTCTGTTGTAATTTGTTTCTGTTCTGTAAAAAAAAGAAAAAAACACAGGCGCACCACCTGGACCGAAACCCTGTTCGGCCCAGAGGCAAACGAGCCGGCCCGCTCCGCCTTTCGGCCCACGGCCTGCCCCACGCCCAAGCGCCCTTCGCACCGATCGACCGCCCACGCCTCTCGCTCGATCGCCCCGCCCACACCCGCTGACTGGTGGGCCCCGCCTCCCAGCTCGTCCCCAACCTCCCGATGCGCCGCACGGGACAAGCCGCGAGCGCGCCCGCCCGCAACCGCCGGCGAAGCCCCACGGATGAGGCTTATCCGCTGGTCCCCGACACCCTGCCTGCGCCTATAAATGCCCCGCGACCCACTCTGTCGATCCCACCGGCTCACACTTCCCCACGCCGCTCCTATCTGTCGCCATCATCGAGTGCATCTCGCCGGAGGCTCGCTCCTCGCCGGACGAATTCATCGCCGGTGAGCCCTTTCGATCCCTATCTCCATGCTCATTCGGACCCCCATGCTCCTCCGCGTCTTTTTGACGTTTTCCTTGTCGCCTAGGTCGCCCGAAGAAGCCGCCCCGATGACGCGTGCCCTCGCCGGAGCACCGGAGCCGCCGCTTCCCTCTACCCCGTTTGGTGCACGCCAACGCCAGCCGTCACCACCATCCGGTCGCCCACACTGCGCCGCATCTCCTTGTCCCCTCCGCTGTCGCCGGAGCCCGCCGGAGCCGCCACCCCGTTCGACCCGAGCCGCTACCACCGTCGTCGACATTACCTCCGGCAGCCATCGACCCACGGTGAGCCACCGCCCACCCTCGCCCGTTCGATCTACCATGGACGGCCTAGATTAGATCAGGTTAGTGTTTTTTGTTTTGTTGAACCGATACACGGTTAACCCGGTTTTTATTTTAAAAACTACCGGCCGGTTTTGTTAGTTAGCCGCGCGTTAGCGTTTCTATTAAATGCCGGTCGTTCGCCATATAGCTTCTGCAGCGAACGCTGCCCAGCCACCCGCAAGAAGCCACGTGGCTGAGGACCTGCTCGCATTTTTTTCTTTTTTGTTTAGTCCCTAGGATTTGCAAATTGGTCCCTGAACTTTAGTTAGCCACAACTTTTTAACCGTAGCTCCAAATTTGATGAAACCAACGGCAAATTCTTCGTATTGATTAGATCTATCCAGTAGTGTCATCTTTGTAAACTTTTGTCAGATTCAAATTTGAATTTATTCAGGTTTGAATTCAAACTTCAAATGGTCATATCTCCTAAACCGTAGCTCCGATTGATGTGATTCTTTTTGCACCGTGTCACCGTTGCCAAACCCTATCACTTGGACCTATCTCACGATATATTTTTTCACACATTAGGATCTGTCCATAGTAGTTTTACTCGTATGCCTAGTAGGCACTATGGTCCACGTCACAATTTTTGGCACCCATGCCCTATGTTGTTTTGCACTTAAAATTTACTTTCGATAGTTAAGTGTGTTGTGTATTCCTTTGGATTTTTCGAGTCTTTTCATGTTACGTGTTATTTGGTTCTCTGAAATGATTGCTTATGTGAATGCAATGTTTGACTTTATAGATTTTCATCGGAGAGTGAAGAATAGTTCTATTAAGTAAATTTCTGAGAGTGATATAATCTTCATCAACTATTACCAGGCAAGTTCACATTTGACCATTCTTCCAATTACCTATGTTTTTATATTATGCACTTAGTCTCTTTGTGGTAGGATTGCATGGTAGGATTTATTGTTGCCAGATGGCTATGCCGTTACCTAGTAGTTCATTGAGGTAGGTTTGAACCATATACCTTTGTCACCACCGTGTAAGTTTAATTTTGCCTCGCTAATGTAGACGTGGATTGGGAAGTGTTCATTGTGAGAGATGAGTGACAAAGTAGTAAGTATAACCAAGATAATTTAATGAACTACCTGGGAAGAGGTTTGGTTTGAATGGTGGTGAAGTACAGTTGGAGCATGCATGGGAAAATCCATGGTGGTGCACCACTAGTGGTCCGTCCGCCCAGGCTCAAATAGATCAATCGTATTCTCATGTCTAGAAGCTTACGTGCGCAGCCACAAGCCAATATGGGCTCTAGCTTAGTTGAGTAGTTAGTGTGACCCCTTTCGGGATGGGCTAGCAGATGTAGAATGATGTAGGTGTACCGGCCTATCCGTGGGTTAAGGGGGGAACATTTTCGAAAGACTATGTCTCAATCATCCTGTTCTCAAATGCCAGGCAGTGCAAGAACTTCAAGGGAGGCGATCGAGTCTTGTGGGGAAGAGTGTTAAAACCTAATCGATTAGCCGTGTCCCCGGTTACGGACAACTTGAGCATCTAGTAGTGGAAATGCTGGGAGATCTCATCACTCTTAATTTAAACAGTTGGGTTTAAATGAAACTTTGGGAATGGATTGAGTTGGGTTTACCAACTCATTCTATGCTATACAGTAGTGGTAGAATAATATCTTTCATTCTAGGGAAAAACTAGCTTTATGCAAAAACTAAACTTAGAGCTTTCCAACAGCCAAATCGCATGTACAAATAGGTTCATTATTCTTATGATGTCACTTGCCAGTACATTCAATGTACTGACCTACAGGGCTGCAACGTCTTATGTTGTAGGAATTTTCTACGACGAGTAAGACTTACGTTGCAGGGTTACGGTCTACACTCAACTTGCCGTTGGCGTTGATGGACTCCACACCCTTATGTTTGTTTCCGCTGAGACTTATGAGGTATATATATCAGTTTTACGTTATTTATACATGTGATTGCACTTTGATATATACATTGATGTACTGTGTGTGCCAGCATACCGATCCAGGGATGGCACGAATACACAGAGGCTTGACCATTTGAGGTCGGGTCGCTACAGAAAGCCTTAGCACAACGCGGTTGATGTAGTCCTACGTCTTCACGATCCGACCGATCAAGTACCGAACGCACGGCACCTCCGAGTTCTGCACACGTTCAACTCGATGACGTCCCTCGAACTCCGATCCAGCCGAGTGTTGAGGGAGAGTTTCGTCAGCACGATGGCATGGTGATGATGATGATGTTGCTACCGACGCAGGACTTCGCCTAAGCACCGCTATGATATGATCGAGGTGGATTATGGTGGAGGGGGGCACCGCACACGGCTAAGAGATCAAGAGATCAAATGTTGTGTCTATGGGGTGCCCCTGGCCACGTATACAAAGGAGTGGAGGAGGGGAGGGGCCGGCCCTCTCTATGGCGCGCCCTAGGGGAGTCCTACTCCCACCGGGAGTAGGATTCCCCCTTTCCTAGTAGAACTAGGATCCCTTCCAAGTAGTAGGAGTAGGAGACAATGAAAGGGAAGGGAGAAGGAGAAGGAAGGAAGGGGGCGCCCCCCTCCCTAGTCCAATTCGGACCAGCCCATGGGGAGAGGTGCGGCCACCCTTTGAGGCCTTTCGCTCCTTTCCCGTATGGCCCATTAAGGCCCAATACGAATTCCCGTAACTCCCCGATACTCCCGAAAATACCCGAATCACTCGGAACCTTTCCGATGTCCGAATATAGTCGTCCAATATATCGATCTTTACGTCTTGACCATTTCGAGACTCCTCGTCATGTCCCCGATCTCATCCGGGACTCCGAACACCTTCGGTACATCAAAACACATAAACTCGTAATATAACCGTCATCGAACTTTAAGCGTGCGGACCCTACGGGTTCGAGAACTATGTAGACATGACCGAGACACGTCTCCGGTCAATAACCAATAGCAGAACCTGGATGCTCATTTTGGCTCCTACATATTGTACAAAGATCTTTATCGGCCAAACCGCATAACAACATACGTTGTTCCCTTTGTCATCGGTATGTTACTTACCCGAGATTCGATCATCGGTATCTCAATACCTAGTTCAATCTCGTTACCGGCAAGTCTCTTTACTCGTTCTGTAATACATCATCTCGAAACTAACTCATTAGTTGCAATGTTTGCAAGGCTTAGGTGATGTGCATTATCGAGAGGGCCCAGAGATACCTCTCCGACAATCAAAGTAACAAATCCTAATCTTGAAATACGCCAACCCAACAAGTACCTTCGGAGACACCTGTAGAGCACCTTTATAATCACCCAGTTACGTTGTGACGTTTGGTAGCACACAAAGTGTTCCTCCGGTAAACGGGAGTTGCATAATCGCATAGTCATAGGAACATGTATAAGTCATGAACAAAGAAATAGCAACAAATAAACGATCAAGTGCTAAGCTAATAGAATGGGTCAGGTCAATCACATCATTCTCCTAATGATGTGATCCCGTTAATCAAATGACAACTCATGTCTATGGTTAGGAAACATAACCATCTTTGATCAACGAGCTAGTCAAGTAGAGGCATACTAGTGACACTCTGTTTGTCTTTGTATTCACAGATGTATTATGTTTCCGGTTAATACAATTCTAGCATGAATAATAAACATTTATCATGATATAAGGAAATAAATAATAACTTTATTATTGCCTCTAGGGCATATTTCCTTCACAACGGAAGTGCAATATGCAAGACAATCCAGCGAGCACTTTTAAAGGCCCGAAACCCCAGGCGGTCGAGAGAGACTCCGTATGGACGCACGGCGGTGATGGGCTGCCCTAGGTTGGATTGCCCGCTCCTAGGATTTCGTATATTGAATCTCTCTGAAGAAAACAACATTAATGAACGAGAAGTAGAAAACTAGGGTAGGAGATGAAAGTTTGTAGATGGGTTTTGCGATTGTGTGTTGCGTTTTCAATCGGTCGTCAACCCTCATGTATATAAGAGGCGGATGGACTTCCCGTATGAGGAAAGATTAGAATTCACATTCAAAACCCTAATTTGGGTCCAACTCATAATTAGAACTTTTCAAAACTGTTCGGTTTGTAATCTGGCTGCACCTTGCGGGTCATTTTTGACGCAGTAGACGACCTCCGATAAAAATGCACCAAAAAGCATATTTATTCGTTTCAACGAGACGAAAAACTTTTGTGTTAAAAGTTTTCCGATTCAATGCCGTCTTCAGGGCCAAATCGCTTGAGAAAAACAGGTAATTACTCACGCAACTCATCAGACATAGTCACATGTGTGTGGTCCCGGGCGTCGTATTTTGCTCACTGTAGGGTCGCGCTATGCGGGCTCTAACTTTTGTATACGACCTCGGATTGAGATGATTTTTATATTAAAATCGATCATTTCGACGAGACGAAGAATACTCTTGTAGATAAGCTTTCAAAATGAGGCCGTCTTGGGGGTGTAATCAGCCGAACAGTGTTCTGGATACAAAATCTCAGTACTTCAAACACAACTTCGGCCTCATAGATGAGATCGGATGGCTATAACCCAAATATCAAAGTTTCTCCTTTCGATGACACGAAATTTTCTCACTTTGAGCACTTTTCCATTTAAGGTCTTCTTAATTATGTTTTTGACCATGCCAAAATATGGTGTCAACACATGCCCCCCTGTTTTTGGGCAAAACTTTCGTGCCGAAAAATAATTTGTAATGTATTTGCTCTAAGGACGATGTCAACACTCCATCGGCCATTTATATTCTCGGGGCGATAATTACCTATCGGCCGTGTTTATGCTAAGGGAGATAGTTGTTTATCGGCCATGTCTTTGCTTAGGACGATAAATATATATCGGCTTCTTGCCACACACTTGGGCGATACTTCTTTAAATATTTTCCATTGACAGCTCGAGGTAAAAGTGTCCTTGTACGGATTCCACTAAATATGAGTTTCCAGGAACTACTCTTGTGATCTTAAAAGGACCCTGGCAACTTGGAGACCACTTCCCGAATTTTCTGTCTTTTGAACCAGTTGGCAGAATCATCTTCCACACAAGATCGCCAACTTGAAAATTCTTCAACTTGACCTTCTTATTGTAAGCTCTTGACACTCTCAACTTTTATTTCTCTATGGCCTTCAAAGCAGCCAAATGTTTATTGGCAACTTCATCAATATTGTCCATCATCAAGTTATAAAAGTCCACCCGCCAATAAATCATTTTGTTTGGCTATTCTCAAAGCATTCAAATTCACTTCCACTAGTAAAACAGCCTCTTGACTATATACGATCTCATATGGAGTTACCTTTATAGCACCATGCCCTGAGATTGTGCGCCCACAAAGCTTAGGACAATAGCTCATGCCATCTCCTTGGATTATCCTCAATCTTCTTCTTGGTCCATTGGCTTGGGCATAATATGGTGAGGAATTGAGCAACTTTATTTTATATGATTTGGCAAATTCTCTAACTTGATGTGACATAAAGGATGAACCTTGGTCCATAGTTAATGTTTGAGGAATGCCAAATCTATGAATAATGTGCTCAATTATGAATTGAATTACCTCCGTATGCATCATATTTTTGAGTGGTATTACTTAGGACCATTTAGTGAAATAATTAGTTGCAACCAGCATGGACCGATGCCCCTTTGAAGAAGAAGGATGAATCTCTCCAATAAAGTCTAATCCCCATCCTCTAAAAGGCCATGGCTTGATAACAGGATGTAACATAGCAACAGGAGCCAACTGAATATCACCAAACTTTTGACAAGCTTCACATCCTTTATAATACCTAAAGCGGTCATTAATCATTGTCGGCCAATAAAATCCAGCGCGTCACAAAAACCATTTCATCTTGGGAGCTGACTAATGAGTGCCACAAATTCCTTCATGAACCTCTCCCATAGCAACTCTTGCTTGGTCCTCGTCCAAGCATTTTAAAAGAACATCATCAACCATTCGGTGATAAAGATCATCATTTGTCATCGTATATTTGAAAGCCTTACGCCGAATGGCCCTGTCCACCCTTTCACTCGGATTACATAGGTAATCAATAATGGGCTTCCTCTAGACATGATTGTCACCTGCACTAGATTCTTTGTTAATGGCCGAAGCAGTGGGCTCTGGTTTGGCCTCTACATTGGCAAGGGTAGACATCGACCTTCGAGAAATATGAAATATGCCATGATCAACATGATAGCCAAATGCTTGTCCTGCCAACTCATTTGCTTTCCAATTGCCATGTCTAGATATATGAGCAATGCTAAAACAATCCAAAATAGAAATTATATCTAGACATTTATCAAGATAAACATTAAGTGATTCGTCCAAACACTAAAAAACTTTGGATATCTGTTGCACTACTAGTAACGAATCACCAAAAGCCTCAACATGTGTAGCACCTATAGCAAGCAACATCTCTAGACTGAATAAGAATGCTTCGTATTCGGCTTGATTATTTGTGAAAATATATTCTAAGCGACATGAGGCTTCAAAAACAACACCATGAGGAGATATATAAACAATACCAACACCTTGGCTATTGCTACAAACTAAACTATCAAAATATAATCTCCATGCTACTAATGAGACAAGGTTTACATCAACATCATGCTTATCATCAATCCGATGTTCAGCAATAAAATTAGCGATGATTTGGCCTTTCACGGACTTTAGAGATTCGTAGGTCAAATCATATTCAACCAAAGCATAAGCCCACTTGCCAATCCTACCACTAAGAATTGGTGTATGCAACATGGACTTAATGACATCAGTTTGACAAGCAACTATGCAAGCACTAGGTACTAAATAATGTCTCAATATAGTACAAGCATAATATAAACATAGGCATAGTTTTTCAAGAAATATATACCTTGTCTCGGCATCCAGTAAGCGTCGGCTCAAATAAGTAATAGCATGTTCTTTTCCTTCGGTATCTTGAGTCAAAACAGCACCAATAACACCTTCCTCCGCTGCAATGTAAAGTCTAAATGGCTCCCTATGCCTGGGCGCTTCCATAATCGGAGGAGTGCACAAATATTTCTTAATCATATCAAATGCCTCTTGCTGTTTTGCTTCCCAAGTAAAATTGACATCATTCTTTAACCGAAGGATAGGAGTAAATGCATCAACCTTCCCTGATAGAATGGCTATGAACCTCCTCAAATAATTGACCTTGCCAAGGAATTTTTGCATATCTCTCTTGCATGCTGGAGCTTCTACTTTCTGTATAGCTTCTATCATTTTGGGATCAATTTCCATGCCATCTTCATGAATAATGAAACCCAGAAACTTCCCAGCCGATACACCAAAGGCACACTTCAAAGGATTCATTTTCAGCCCATATTACTTCATTCTTTCAAAAGCCAAATGCAAATCGACTAATGAGATTCTAATGCCTTTTCGCTCATAAAATGCAAGGTTTACACAAAAGAGGGAGAATGTCGTCAGCTAGAATTCTGGACCTGAAAAAGCTACGTCAGAGATACCTATTCTGCACATCTCCAAATGAGCTAAAAATTTATGAAGAATTATTTTGGAATATATGAAAAACACTGGAGCAAATAACTATCAAAGGGGGGCCACCTGGTGACCACAAGACACCAGGGCATGCCAGCCCCCCCCCCCCAAGGCGCGCCCTAGTGGGTTGTGGCCATCCCGGCCCACCTCCGGTGCCCATATTCTAGTATATAAGTCATTTTGACCTAGAAAAAAAATATGAGGAGGACTTTTGGGACAGAGTGCAGTCGTATCGAAGCGAAACTTGGGCAGAGCACTTTTGCCATCCGGCAGAGCGATTCCACCGAGGGAACTTCCCCCCTGGAGGGTGAAATCGAAGCCACCGTCATCACCAACAACCCTCTTATCTTTGGGAGGGCAATCTCCATCAACATCTTCAACATCACCAACTCCTCTCAAACCCTAGTTCATCTCTTGTGTTCAATGTTTGTACCGGAACCTCAGATTGGTACCTGTGGGTGACTACTAGTGTTGATTACATCTTGTAATTGATTAGTATATGGTTTATTTGGTGGAAGATTATATGTTCAGATCCAATATGCTATTTAATACCCCTCTGATCTTGAGCATGATTATCATTTGTGAGTTGTTACTTTTGTTCTTGAGGTCATGGGATAAATCTTGTTGCAAGTAATCATGTGAATTTGATATGTGTTTGATATTTTGATAGTATGTATGTTGTGATTCCCCTAGTGGTGTCATGTGAATGTCTACTACATGACACTTCACCATATTTGGGCCTAAGGGAATTCATTCTGGAGTAGTTATTAGATGATGGGTTGCTAGAGTGACAGAAGCTTAAACCCTAGTTTATGCGCTATCCCGTAAGGGGCTGATTTGGACCCAAAAATTTTATGGTATGGTTAGATTTATTCTTAATACTTTTCTCGTAGTTGTGGATGCTTGCGAGGGGGTTAATCATAAGTAGGAGTCTTGTTCAAGTAAGAACATCACCTAAGCACCGGTCCACCCACATATCAAAATTATCAAAGTAGCAAACACAAATCAAACCAACATGATGAAAGTGACTAGATGAAATTCCCGTGTACCCTCAAGAGCACTTTGCTTATCATAAGAGACCGTTTCAACCTGTCCTTTGCCTCAAAAGGATTGGGTTACCTTGCTCCACTTTTGTTACTACTATTGTTACTTGCTCGTTACAAATTATCTTGCTATCAAACTACTCGTTACTTATAATTTCAGTGCTTGCAGAGAATACCTTGCTGAAAACCACTTGTCATTTCCTTCTGCTCCTCGTTGGGTTCGACACTCTTACTTATCAAAAGGACTACGATTGATCCCCTATACTTGTGGGTCATCAAGGCTATTTTCTGGCGCCGTTGCCGGGTAGTGAAGCACTATTGGTAAGGAAAAATTATTACTATGTGCTGAAATTTACTGTCACTTGTTACTATGGAAAACAATTGTTTGAGGGGTTTGTTTGGGGTATATTCACCTCGACCGGAACCACAATTAGTTGCCCCTCAACCCACTACACCTACTGAAAATATTGAATATGAAATTCCTTCGGGTATGATAGAACAACTGCTAGCTAATCCTTATGCAGGAGATGGAACCGAACATCCTGATATGCACTTCATATATGTGGAAGAAATTTGTGGATTGTTTAAGCTTGTAGGTTTACCCGGCGATCATGCTAAGAAGAAGGTTTTCCCTTTATCTTTGAAGGGGAAAAGCATTGGCATGGTATAGGCTATGCGATTGTATTGGATCATGGAATTGGAATGGACTGAAATTGGAGTTTCACCAAAAAATTATCCTATGTATCTAGTTCATTGTGATCGGAGTTATATATATAATTTTTGGCCTCGTGAAGGAGAAAGTATCGCTCTAGCTTGGGGGAGGCTTAATTCAATGTTATATTCATGCACCAATCATGAGCTCTCAAGAGAAATTATCATTCAGAATTTTTATGCTCGGCTTTCTCATGATGAGCGATCCATGCTTGATACTTCTTGTGCTGGTTCCTTTATGAAGAAGACTATTGAATTCCGGTGGGATCTTCTAGAAAGAATTAAATGCAACTCTGAAGATTGGGAACTCGGCGAAGGTAAAGAGTCAGAGATAGTAGCACTAGTAGCATCTTGTGGGGAACCATGTCAATATGAAGTTTGATTGTGTTAAATCTTTTATGAATACCGATGCTTTTCAAAAGTTTAGCACTAAATATGGACTTGACTCTGAGATAGTAGCCTCCTTTTGTGAATCTTTTGCTACTCATGTTGATCTCCCTAAGGAGAAGTGGTTTAAATATCACCCACCTTTTAAATAAGAAATTAAAGAACCGGTAGTAGCTAAAGATGAAACTATTATCTATAATGTTGATCCGGTTATTCCTACTGCTTATATCAAAAACCCACCTTTCCTTGTTAGGATAAAGGAACATGCTAAACTTTTATTTGTGGTCAATAAAAGTAATATTAGAGCACCTAAACCAGCTGAACAAATCAAGGTAGAACCTAGTGTTTCTATGGTTAAAGATCTCTTGGTCGATAATATTGATGGGCATGTTATTTACTTCGTTGGTGAAGCTGCTAGAATTGCCAAACCTGATGGGAAAGATAAACATAGACCCATTATTGGCATGCCCGTTGTCTTAGTTAAAATAGGAGATCACTGTTATCATGGTTTATGTGACATAGGTGCTAGCATGAGTGATATTCCTTTTACCTTATATCAAGAATTATGAATGACATAACACCCGCTGAAATATTAGACATAGATGTTACTATTAAACTTGCTAATAGAGACACCACCACACCACTTGGGATTGTTAGAGATGTTGAGTCTTGTGTGGGAAAATAAAATACCCTACTGATTTTCTATTCTTGGTTCCCCACAAGATGACTTTTGTCCCATTATATTTGGTAGACCTTTCTTGAACACCGTTAATGCTAAAATAGATTGTGACAAACAAACTGTCGGTGTTAGCTTCGGTGATGAGTCTCATGAGTTTAATTTTTCCCAGTTTAGTAGAAAACCTCATAAAAAGAATTGCCTAGCGAGGATGAAAATATTGGTCTTGCTTCTATTGTTGTACCTCCTACTGATCCTTTAGAACAATATTTGCTAGACCATGAGAATGATATGCATATGCATGAAAGAAATGAAATACATAAGATTTTCTTTGAATAACGTCCTCTGCTTAAACACAATTTGCCTATTGAAACTCTAGGAGGTCCTCCTCCACCTAAATGTGATCCTATGTTTGAATTAAAATAGTTGCCAGAACTTTGAAATATGCTTATCTTGATGAGAAAAAGATTTATCCTATTATTATTAGTGCTAACCTTTCAGAACATGAAGAAGAAAGATTGTTGGAAGTTTTAAGGAAGCACCGATCTGCTATTGGATATAATCTTGATGATATTAAGGGCATCAATCCCACTCTATGTCAGCACAAGATTCATAGGGAACCTGATGCTAAACTCGTTGTTGATCACCAACATCGGTTAAATCCAAAAATGAAAGAAGTGGTAAGAACAGAAATATTAAAACTCCTGGAAGCAGGTATAATCTATCCTATAGCTGATAGTAGATGGGTAAGTCATGTTCATTGTGCCCCTAAGAAAGGAGGTATTATTGTTGTTCCTAATGATAAAAATGAACTTATTCCACAAAGAATTGTTACAGGCTATAGAATGGTAACTGATTTTAGAAAATTAAACAAAACAACTAGAAAAGATCATTACCCTCTGCCTTTTATTGATCAAATGCTAGAAAGATTATCTAAGCACACACATTTTTTCTTCCTTCATGGATATTCTAGTTTTTCACAAATACCTGTTTCTCAACCTGATCAAGAAAAGACCACTTTTACTTGTCCTTTTGGAACTTATGCTTATAGATGTATGCCTTTTGGTTTATGCAATGCACCTGCTACCTTTCAAAGATGTATGACTGCTATATTCTCTGACTTTTGTGAAAAGATTGTTGAGGTTTTCATGGATGACTTTTCTGTTTATGGGAAGTCTTTTGATGATTGTTTAAGCAATCTTGATCGAGTTTTGCAGAGATGTGAGCAAACAAATCTTGTCTTGAATTGGGAGAAGTGCCACTTTATGGTTAACGAAGGTATTGTTTTGGACCATAAAGTTTTTGAAAGAGGTATTGAGGTGGACAAAGCTAAGTTTGATGCAATTGAGAAAATGTTGTGTCCTAAAGATATCAAAGGTATTTGTAGTTTCCTTGGTCATGCTGGTTTCTATAGGAGATTTATCAAAGACTTTTCTAAAATTTCTAGGCCTCTTACAAACCTTTTGTAAAAGGATATTCCTTTTGTTTTTTATGATGATTGTTTAGAAGCCTTCGAAACACTCAAGAAAGCCTTAATTTCTGGACCTACTGTTCAACCACCTGATTGGAACTTGCCTTTTGAAATTATGTGTGATGCTAGTGATTATGCTATTGGTGCTGTTCTAGGACAAAGAGTTGATAAGAAACTGAATGTTATTCACTATGCAAGTAAAACTCTAGATAGTGCACAAAGAAATTATGCTACAACTGAAAAAGAATTCTTAGAAGTGGTGTTTGCTTGTGATAAATTTAGATCCTACATTGTTCATTCTAAAGTAATTGTTCACACTGATCTTGCTGCAATAAAGTATCTTATGGAAAAGAAAGATGTCAAACCTAGGCTTATTCAATGGGTTCTCTTGCTACAAGAATTTGATTTGCATATCAGTGATAAAAAAGGAGCAGAGAACCCGTAGCTGATAACTCGTATAGGCTTGAAAATATTCTTGATGACCCACAACCTATGAATGATAGTTTTCCAGATGAGCAATTAGCTGCAATAAATGTTTCTAATAGTACACCTGGGTATGCTAACTATGCTAATTATATTGTTGCTAAATTCATACCCCCTAGCTTTACTTACCAACAAAAGAAAAAGTTCTTCTATGATTTAAGACATCACTTTTGGGATGACCCACATCTTTATAAAGGAGTAGATGGTATTATTAGATGTTGTGTACCTGAGCATGAACAAGAACAAATCCTATGGAAATGTCACTCGAAGCCTATGGAGGACATCATGCGGGAGACAAAACTGCTCACAAGGTATTGCAATCTAGGTTTTATTGGCCTACTCTCTTCAAGGATGCTCGTAAGTTTGTCTTATCTTGTGATGAATGTCAAAGAATAGGTAATATCGGTAAGCGTCAAGAAATGCCTATGAATTATTCACTTGATGTTGAACCATTTGATGTTTGGGGATTTAATTACATGGGACCTTTTCCTTACTCCATTGGGTATACTCATAGTTTGGTTGATGTTGATTATGTTACTAAGTGGGTAAAAGCTATTCCAACTTGTAGTGATGATCACAACACCTCTATTAAAATGCTTAAAGAAGTTATTTTCCCAAGGTTTGGAGTCCCAAGATATTTAATGGCTGATGGTGGTTTGGTGTCTACTACACAACCTTCTTCTTGTAGACGTTGTTGGGCCTCCAAGTGCAGAGGTTTGTAGGACAGTAGGAAATTTCCCTCAAGTGGATGACCTAAGGTTTATCAATCCATAGGACGCGTAGGATGAAGATGGTCTCTCTCAAGCAACCCTGCAACCAAATAACAAAGAGTCTCTTGTGTCCCCAACACAGCCAATACAATGGTAAATTGTATAGGTGCACTAGCTCGGCGAAGAGATGGTGATACAAGTGGTATATGGATGGTAGATAAAGGTTTTTATAATCTGAAAGTATAAAAACAACAAGGTAACTAATGATAAAAGTGAGCACAAACGGTATTGCAATGCGTTGAAACAAGGCCTAGGGTTCATACTTTCACTAGTGCAAGTCCTCTCAACAATAATAACATAATTGGATCACATAACTATCCCTCAACATGCAACAAAGAGTCACTCCAACGTCACTAATAGCGGAGAACAAACGAAGAGATTATGCTAGGGTACAAAACCACCTCAACGTTATTATTTCCAATCAATCTGTTGGGCTATTCCTATAAATGTCACAAACAGCCCTAGAGTTCGTACTAGAATAACACCTTAAGGCACAAATCAACCAAAACCCTAATGTCACCTAGATACTCCAATGTCACCTCAAGTATCCGTGGGTATGATTATACGATATGCATCACCCAATCTCAGATTCATCTATTCAACCAACACATAGAACCTCAAAGAGTGCCCCAAAGATTCTACCGGAGTCAAGATGAAAACGTGTGCCAACCCCTATGCATAGATTCCCAAGGTCATGGAACCCGCAAGTTGATCACCAAAACATACATCAAGTGGATCATAGAATACCCCATTGTCACCACAGGTATCCCACGCAAGACATACATCAAGTGTTCTCAAATCCTTAAAGACTCAATCTGATAAGATAACTTCAAAGGGAAAACTCAATCCATTACAAGAGAGTACGTAGAGGGGGAGAAACATCATAAGATCCAACTATAATAGCAAAGTTCACGATACATCAAGATCGTACCACCCCAAGAACACGAGAGAGAGAGATCAAACACATAGCTACTGGTACATACCCTCAGCCCTGAGGGAGAACTACTCCCTCCTCGTCATGGAGAGCACCGGGATAATGAAGATGGCCACTAGATAGGGATTCCCCCCTCCAGCAGGGTGCCAGAACGGGTCTAGATTGGTTTTCGGTGGCTATGGAGGCTTCTGGCGGTGGAACTCCCGATCTATTGTGCTCTCTGGTCATTTTAGGGTATATGGGTATATGTAGGAGGAAGAAGTACGTCAGGGGATCCACGAGGAGCCCACGAGGGTGGAGGGCGCGCCCCCTCCCTCGTTTCTTTCTTGATGTGCACTCCAAGTCTATCAGGTTGCTTTCCTTTCAAAAATAACTTCTCCAGAAAGTTTCATTCCGTTTCGACTCCGTTTGATATTCCTTTTCTTCGAAACACTGAAACAAGGGAAAAAACAGGAACTGGCACTGGGCTCTGGGTCAATAGGTTAGTCCCAAAAATAATATAAAAGTGGATAATAAAGCCCAATAATGTCCAAAACAGAAGATAATATAGCATGCAGCAATCAAAAATTATAGATACATTGGAGATGTATCAGCATCCCCAAGCTTAATTCCTGCTCGTCCTCGAGTAGGTAAATGATAAAAACATAATTTTTGATGCGGAGTGCTACTTGGCATAATTTCAATGTAATTCTTCTTAATTGTGGTATGAATATTCAGATCTGAAATATTCAAGATAAAAGTTCATATTGACATAAAAATAATAATACTTCAAGCATACTGACTAAACAATTATGTCCTCTCAAAATAACATGGCCAAAGAAAGTTCATCCCTACAAAATCATATAGTTTAGTCATGCTCCATTTTCTTCACACAAGAATGCTCTCATCATGCACAACCCCGATGACAAGCCAAGCAATTGTTTCATACTTTAGTAGTCTCAAACTTTATAAACCTTCACGCAATACATGAGCGCGAGCCATGGATATAACACTATGGGTGGAATAGAATATGATGATAGGGGTTATGTGGAGAAGACAAAAGGGAGAAAATCTCACATCAACGAGGCTAATCAATGAGCTATGGAGATGCCCATCGATTGATGTTAATGCAAGGAGTAGGGATTGCCATGCAACGGATGCACTAGAGCTATAAATGTATGAAAGCTCAACAAAAGAAACTAAGTGGGTGTGCATCCAACTTGCTTGCTCACGAAGACCTAGGGCACTTGAGGAGACCCATTGTTGGAATATACAAGCCAAGTTCTATAATGAAAAATTCCCAGTAGTATATGAAAGTGACAAAACAAGAGACTCTATATCATGAGGATTATGGTGATACTTTGAAGCACAAGTGTGGCAAAGGATAGTAGCATTGTCCCTTCTCTCTTTTTCTCTCATTTTTTTGGGCCTTCTCTTTTTTTATGGCCTTTCTCTTTCTGTTTTTGGGCCTTCTCTTTTTTTGGCCTTTCTCTTTTTTCGGGCCTTCTCTTTTTATGGCCTTTTTTTATTCCTCACTTGGGACAATGCTCTAGAAAATGATGATCATCACACTTCTATTTATTTACAACTCAATGATTACAACTCGATACTAGAACAAAGTATGACTCTATATGGATGCCTCCGGTGGTATACTGGGATAGCAATGAATCAAGAGTGACATGTATGATAAATTATGCGTGGTGGCTTTGCCACAAATACGATGTCAACTACATGATCATGCAAGGCACTATGACAATGATGAAGTGTGTCATATTAAACGGAATGGTGGAAAGTTGCATGGCAATATATCTCGGAATGGCTATGGAAATGCCATAATAGGTAGGTATGGTGGCTGTTTTGAGGAAGATATAATGAGGTTTATGTGTGAAAGAGCGTATCATATCACGGGGTTTGGATGCACCGGCGAAGTTTGCACCAACTCTCAATGTGAGAAAAGGCAATGCACGGTACCGAGGAGGATAGCAATGATGGAAGGGTGAGAGTGCGTATAATCCATGGACTCAACATTAGTCATAAAGAACTCACATACTTATTGCAAAAATCTACAAGTCATCAAAAACCAAGCACTATGCGCATGCTCCTAGGGGGATAGATTGGTAGGAAAAGACCATCGCTCGTCCCCGACCGCCACTCATAAGGAAGACAATCAAATAACACCTCATGTTTCAAATTTGTTACACAACGTTTATCATACGTGCATGCTACGGGACTTGCAAACTTCAACACAAGTATTTCTCAAATTCACAACTGCTCAACTAGCACAACTTTAATATCACTATCTCCATATCTCAAAACAATCATCAAGTATCAAACTTCCCTTAGTATTCAATGCACTTATATGAAAGTTTTTACTAATCTTGAATACCTAGCATATTAGGATTATTTAAGCAAATTACCATGATATTTAAGACTCTCAAAATAATCTAAGTTAAGCATGAGAGTTCATCTATTTCTTCAAAATAAAACTACCACCATGCTCTAAAAGATATAAGTGAAGTACTAGAGTAAACAACAAATTACTCCGAAAGATATAAGTGAAGATCAATGAGTAGTTGAATAACTATGCAACTATGTGAAGACTCTCTAACATTTAAGAATTTAAGATCTTGGTATTTTACTCAAACAGCAAGCAAAACAAAATGAAATAAAATGACGCTCCAAGCAAAACACATATCATGTGGCGAATAAAAATATAGCTCCAAGTAAAGTTACCGATGAACTAAGACGAAAGAGGGGATGCCATCTAGGGCATCCCCAAGCTTAGGCACTTGTTTATCCTTGAATATTACCTTGGGGTGCCTTGGGCATCCCCAAGCTTAGGCTCTTGCCACTCCTTATTCCATAGTCGATTGAATCTTTACCCAAAACATGAAAACTTCACAACACAAAACTTAACAGAAAACTCGTAAGCTCTGTTAGTATAAGAAAGAAAATCACCATTATAAGGTACTGTAATGAACTCATTATAAATTCATATTGGTGTAATATCTAATGTATTCCAACTTCTCTATGGTTCATACCCTCCGATACTACTCATAGATTCATTAATAAGCAAACAACACAATGAAAACAGAATCTGTCAAAAACAGAAAGTCTGTAGTAATCTGTAGGTTTCGACCACTTCTGGAACTCATAAAATTCTCAAACAAATAGGTGGACCTGAGTAATTTATCTATTAATCATCTGCAAAAATAATTAACTAAATAGCACTCTCCAATAAAAAATGGCAGCAAATCTCGTGAGCGCTAAAGTTTCTGTTTTTTACAGCATGAACATAAAGACTTCACCCAAGTCTTCCCAAAGGTTCTACTTGGCAAAAACAATAATTAAAACATAAAACCACATCTAAACATAGGATAGATGATTAATGTATTACTAAACATGAGCAAAAAGCAAAAAACAAGAATAAAATTGGGTTGCCTCCCAACAAGCGCTATCGTTTAACGCCCCTAGCTAGGCATGATGATTTCAACGATGCTCACATAAAAGATAAGAATTGAAACATAAATAGAGCATCATGAAGAATATGACTAGCACTTTTAAGTCTAACCCACTTCCTATGCATAGGGATTTTGTGAGCAAACAACTTGTGGGAACAAGAATCAACTAGCATAGGAAGGTAAAACAAGCATAGCTTCAAAACTTTAAGCACATAGAGAGGAAACTTGATATTATTGCAATTCCTACAATCATATATTCCTCCCTCATAATAATTTTCAGTAGCATCATGAATTAATTCAACAATATAACCAGCACCTAAAGCATTATTTTCATGATGCATAAGCATAGAATTTTTACACATAAGCAAAATTCTTCTTATTCGGAATAGTGGGAGTATCATAAGAGACTCGAATACTATAAATTGCTTCCACATTAAAAGAGTAATGTTAAGAAAAGGGGTAATCATAATCATGACAAGTTTTATAAATATAATCACTACTTTTTATATCATAAGTATCATCACAATAATCATCATAAGTAGGAGGCATGCTATCATCATTATAAATTTGCATATCAAAACTTGGGAGACTAAAAATATCATCTTCATTAAACGTAGCATCCCCAAGCTTGGGACAAACATTAATTGCAGAAAATATATTCTCAAAAACATCATCTTCATCAAACATAGCATCCCCAAGCTTGGGCCTTTTCATATCATAAGCATAATCACTCTCATCATTAATAGTATGGATAGCACCAATAGTATAGCAATTATCATATTCTTCCAAGCAAGTGCCAAAAAGATTTTCAAGATCATAAGAAGTATCATTATATTCCACAATTATATTTTCATGAGGCACAATAGTAATAGGAGCAGCATTATTTGGGGGAAATATCTTTTTTACCTCTCTTCCTTTTTCTTTTCTTCTTCTTCACCACATCATGTGTGGATTCAATTCTCTTTTTGGAGCTCCTTATTAATGAGATTGGTTGAATAGAAGGCTCCTCCTCGTTACATGATTCATCATAAGAAATAATAGGAGGGTATTGGGAAGTCTCTCCCCTTTAATTAGTATTCTCTTCATCTTCTATTTGTTTTCTTTTCATTATGTAGTTGGCAATATAAGGATTTTCAATACAATTCACAGCACAATACATATAAATTTCCTCTAGATCAAAGCCAAGAAGTTTATCACGGGCAAATACTGGAAGATAGTTAGTTATATGTTTCATTTCTTTGTAACCCATAAGCAAACTAAGTTCATTATGATGTGCAACAGAAATCAAATCATCACAATTTTTGGAAATGATTAGATCATGAAACAATTTGCATCGGATGGTTAAATGACCGCGTTCATTGCAAAGCTCACAAGTATGGCCAAGAAAATTTAAATTTTCAGCACAAACATCTAGCCTTTCTTGCAACAATTTAGTTTCTAAGTACTTATGCCTCTTGCAAAATCTATCTTCCCTAATTGGTGTGTACTTGCAAACCCAATGCACTCCACAAAAATTGACATGTTTATAGGAGACATTTTCATCACAACTAGTGCAATCATCATTAGTACTATGGATATTCAAGGAGTTCATACTAACAACATTGCAATCATGCTCATCATTCAAAGATTTAGTGCCAAACATTTTAATGCATTCTTCTTCTAACACTTTGGCACAATTTTCCTTTCCATCATACTCACGAAAGATATTAAAAATATGAAGCATATGAGGCAAACTTAATTCCATTTATTTTTTGTAGTTTTCTTTTATAAACTAAATAGTGCTAAAACAAGAAACAAAAAGATTCGATTGCAAGATCTAAAGATATACCTTCAAGCGCTAACCTCCCCGGCAACGGCGCCAGAAAAGAGCTTGATGTCTACTACACAACCTTCTTCTTGTAGACGTTGTTGGGCCTCCAAGTGCAGAGGTTTGTAGGACAGTAGCAAATTTCCCTCAAGTGGATGAACCTAAGGTTTATCAATCCGTAGGAGGCGTAGGATGAAGATGGTCTCTCTCAAGCAACCCTGCAACCAAATAACAAAGAGTCTCTTGTGTCCCCAACACACCCAATACAATGGTAAATTGTATAGGTGCACTAGTTCGGCGAAGAGATGGTGATACAAGTGGTATATGGATGGTAGATAAAGGTTTTTGTAATCTGAAAATATAAAAACAGCAAGGTAACTAATGATAAAAGTGAGCACAAACGGTATTGCAATGCATTGAAACAAGGCCTAGGGTTCATACTTTCACTAGTGCAAGTCCTCTCAACAATAATGACATTATTGGATCACATAACTATCCCTCAACATGCAACAAAGAGTCACTCCAAAGTCACTAATAGCGGAGAACAAACGAAGAGATTATGGTAGGGTACGAAACCACCTCAAAGTTATTCTTTCCAATCAATCTGTTGGGCTATTCCTATAAGTGTCACAAACAGCCCTAGAGTTCGTACTAGAATAACACCTTAAGACACAAATCAACCAAAACCCTAATGTCACCTAGATACTCCAATGTCACCTCAAGTATCATGGGTATGATTATACGATATGCATCACACAATCTCAGATTCATCTATTCAACCAACACATAGAACCTCAAAGAGTGCCCCAAAGATTCTACCTGGGAGTCAAGACGAAAACGTGTGCCAACCCCTATGCATAGGTTCCATGGGCGGAACCCGCAAGTTGATCACCAAAACATACATCAAGTGGATCATAGAATACCCCATTGTCACCACAGGTATCCCACGCAAGACATACATCAAGTGTTCTGAAATCCTTAAATACTCAATCCTATAAGATAACTTCAAAGGGAAAACTCAATCCATTACAAGAGAGTACGTAGAGGGGGAGAAACATCATAAGATCCAACTATAATAGCAAAGCTTGCGATACATCAAGATCGTACCACCCCAAGAACACGAGAGAGAGAGAGAGAGAGATCAAACACATAGCTACTGGTACATACCCTCAGCCCCGAGGGAGAACTACTCCCTCCTCGTCATGGAGAGCACCGGGATGATGAAGATGGCCACCGGAGAGGGATTTCCCCCTCCGGCAGGGTGCCAGAACGGGTCTAGATTGGTTTTCGGTGGCTACGGAGGCTTCTGGCAGCGGAACTCCTGATCTATTGCGCTCTCCGATCATTTTAGGGTATATGGGTATATATAGGAGGAAGAAGTACGCCAGGGGAGCCACGAGGGGCCCACGAGGGTGGAGGGCGCGCCCTAGGGGGGTGGGCACCCCCTACCTCATGGCTCCCTCGTTTCTTTCCTGACGTGCACTCCAAGTCTATCAGGTTGCTTTCCTTCCAAAAATAACTTCTCCAGAAGGTTTCATTCCGTTTCGACTCCGTTTGATATTCCTTTTCTTCGAAACACTGAAACAAGGGAAAAACAGGAACTCACACTGGGCTCTGGGTCAATAGGTTAGTCCCAAAAATAATATAAAAGTGGATAATAAATCCCAATAATGTCCAAAACAAAAGATAATATAGCGTGGAGCAATCAAAAATTATAGATACGTTGGAGAGGTATCATGGTTCATGATGTCTACTACGCAACCTTCTTCTTGTAGACTCATGTTGGGCCTCCAAGCGTAGAGTTTTGTAGGACAGTAGCAATTTTCCCTCAAATGCATGACCTAAGGTTTATCAATCCGTGGGAAGCGTAGGATGAAGATGGTCTCTCTCAAACAACTCTGCAACCAAATAACAAAGAGTCTCTTGTGTCCCTAACACACCCAATACAATGGTAAATTGTATAGGTTCACTAGTTCGGCGAAGAGATGGTGATACAAGTGCAATATGGATGCTAGATATAGGTTTTTGTAATCTGAAAATATAAAAACAGCAAGGTAACAAGTGGTAAAAGTGAGTGAAAACGGTATTGCAATGCTTCGAAACAAGGCATGGGGTTCATACTTTCACTAGTGCAAGTTCTCTCAACAATGATAACATAATTGGATCATATGACAATCCCTCAACGTGCAACAAAGAGTCACTCCAAAGTCACTAATAGCGGAGAAAAAAACGAAGAGATTATTATAGGGTACGAAACCACCTCAAAGTTATCTTTCTGATCGATCTATTGGGCTATTCCTATAAGTGTCACAAACAGCCCTAGAGTTCATACTAAAATAACACCTTAAGATACACATCAACCAAAACCCTAGTGTCACTAGATACTCCAACGTCACCACAAGTATCCGCGGGTTTGATTATACGATATGCATCACACAATCTTAGATTCATCTATTCAAACCAACACAAAGAACTTCAAAGAGTTCCCCAAAGTTTCTACCAGAGAGTCAAGACGAAAATGTGTGCCAACCCCTATGCATAAGTTCACAAGGTTACAGAACCCGCAAGTTGATCACCAAAACATACATCAAGTGGATCACATGAATATCTGATGACCCACAAGTATAGGGGATCAATTTTAGCTCTTTTCGATAAGTAATAGTGTCGAACCCAACGAGGAGTAGAAGGAAATGACAAGTAGTTTTCAGTAAGGTAATGTCTGCAAGTGCTGAAATTGTAATTAAGAGAGTAGTTTGATATCAAGATAATTTGTAACGAGCAAGTAATGATAGTAGTTACAAAAGTGCAGCAAGGTAGCCCAATCCTTTTGAGGCAAAGGACAAGCCAAAACAGTCTCTTATGATAAGCAAAGTGTTCTTGAGGGTACACGGGAATTTCATATAGTCACTTTCATCATGTTGGTTCGATTCGTGTTCACTACTTTGATAATTTGATATGTGGGTGGACCGGTGCTTAGGTGTTGTTCTTAGTTGAACAAACCTCCAACTTATGATTAACCCTCCCGCAAGCACCCGCAACTACGAGAAAAGTATTAAGAATAAATTCTAACCATAGCATTAAACTTTTGGATCCAATCGGTCCCTTATGGAATAGCGCATAAACTGGGGTTTAAGCTTCTGTCACTCTCGCAACCCATCATCTAATTGCTACTCCACAATGCATTCACTTAGGCTCAAATATGGTGAAGTTTCATGTAGTCGACGTTCACATGACACCACTAAGGGAATCACAACATACATACTATTAAAATATCGAACACATATCAAATTCACATGATTACTTGCAACATGATTTCTCCCGTGACCTCAAGAACAAAGGTAACTAATCACAAATGATAAACATGCTCATGATCAGAGGGGTATTAAATAGCATATTGGATCTGAACATATATTCTTCCACCAAATAAATCATATAGTAATCAACTACAAGATGTAATCAACACTACTAGTCACCCACAAGTACCAATCTATAGTTCCGGTAACAAGATTGAACACAAGAGATGAACTAGGGTTTGAGAGGAGATGGTGCTGTTGAAGGTGTTGATGGAGATTGCCCTCCCCAATATGGGAGAGTTGTTGGTGATGATGACGACGATGATTTCCCCCTCTGTGAGGGAAGTTCCCCCGATGGAATCGCTCCGCCGGAGGGCAAAAGTGCTCCTGCCCAAGTTTCGCCTCAAGGCAGCGGCGCTTGGTCCCAAAAGTCCTCTCCTTATTTTTTTCTTGGTCAAAATAACTTATATACCAAAAGATGGGCATCGGAGGTGGGCCGAGGAGGGCACAACCCACCAGGGCGCGCTTGGGCTCCCTGGCGTGCCCAGGTGGGTTATGCCCACCTGGTGGGCCCCTCTGGTAGTTATTTGCTCCAATAATTCTTAAATAATCCATAAAAAAATCTCCGTGGAGTTTCAGCTTGTTTGGAGTTGTGCGGAATAGGTGGCTTGACGTAGCTTTTCCAGGTCCAGATTTCCAGCTGCCAGAATTCTCCCTCTTGGTGTGTACCTTGAAAATTATGAGAGAAAAGGTATAAGAATTACTCCAAAAAGCATTATTATGGATAGAAACATTATAAATAACAATAAGAAAACATGATGCAAAATGGACGTATCAATATCCCATTGTCACCACAGATAAGCACATGCAAGACATACATCAAGTGTTCTCAAATCCTTAAAGACTCAATCCGATAAGATAACTTCAAAGGGAAAACTCAATCCATTACAAGAAGGTAGAGGGGGAGAAACATTATAAGATCCAACTATAATAGCAAAGCTCGCGGTACATCAAGATCGAGCCAAATCAAGAACACGAGAGAGAGAGAGATCCAACACATAGCTACTGGCACATACCCTCAGCCCAACTACTCCCTCCTCGTCATGGAGACCGCCAGGATGATGAAGATGGCCACCGGTGATGATTTCCCCGTCCGGCAGGGTGCCGGAACAGGGTCCCGATTGGTTTTTGGTGGCTACAGAGGCTTGCGGCGGCGGAACTCCTGATCTAGGTTTATTTCTGGGGGTTTCTATATTTATAGGAATTTTTGGCGTCGAGAACAAGTCAGGGGGGTCCACGAGTCAACGACAAGGACGGAGGACGCGCCCTCCAACCTTGTGTTTGGCTCGGGACTCCTCTGGCCCAACTCTTTTGCTTCGGGGGCTTCTTCTGGTCCATAAAAAATCACCGTAAATTTTCATCTCGTTTGGACTCCGTTTGATATTCCTTTTTTGCGAAACTCAAAAACAAGGAAAAAACAGAAACTGGCACTAGGCTCTAGGTTAATAGGTTAGTCCCAAAAATCATATAAATAGCATATAAATGCATATAAAACATCCAAGATAGATAATATAATAGCTTGGAACAATCAAAAATTATAGATACATTGGAGACGTATCAGTTCACACTTTATTCTTGGTGCTTTCCGTAAAATGCTTGCTGAGTATGATGTTAACCATATAATTGCATCACCCTATCATCCTCAGTCTAGTGGTCAAGTTGAACTCAGTAGTAGAGAAATAAATAAATTTTAGAAAAGACTGACAATAGGTCCCGGAAGAATTGGTCTTAGAAATTAGATGATGCACTTTGGGCTTATAAAACAGCATATAAAAATCCTATGGGTATGTCTCCTTATAAAATGGTTTATGGAAAAGCTTGTCATTTGCATGTTGAGTTAAAACATAAATCTTATTGGGAATTAAAGAACTCAACTATGATTTCAAACTTGCTGGCGAGAAGAGGTTATTTGATATTAGCTCATTGGATGAATGGAGAACCCAAGCTTATGAAAATGCCAAGTTATTTCAAGAAAAAGTTAAAAGATGGCATGATAAAATAATCCAAAAGCTTGAGTTCAAGGTTGGAGAATATGTTCTTTTGTACAAATCCCGTTTCAGATTCTTTGCAGGAAAACTCCTCTCAAAATGGGAAGGACCCCACGTTATCGAGGAGGTCTATCGATTTGGAGCTATCAAAATAAATAATGCCAAAGGTACTAACCCGAAGGTTGTTAATGGGCAATGTATAAAACATTATATCTCAGGTACGCCCATTAATGTTGAAAGCAATATTATCCAAACTATGACACCGGAAGAACACATAAAAGAAACCTTCCAGAACACTCTAGAATCATGAAAACTGGAGGTACATGATACGGTAAGTAAACGGACTCCAAAAAATCCGCAATTTTTTTGTCAGTTTTGGAATATTTAAAAAATTAGTAAAATAAGAAACTACCAGGAAGGTGACCTTGGTGGGCATAGGTGGGTTGTGCCCACCTCGGGTACCTCCCGAACTCCATTTTTCTTCCGTTTGCTTGTTTCCCAAGATAAAAAATCTTTATATACCCCCCGAACCTATTGACCTCTGTATCGCGGTGAAATCTACTGTTTTCTTTTCCTTGTTGTTTTCTGACAGATCTAATCCACCGTGGCCACTTCAAGCTCCTCCAAGGACGAGTTCTTCGAGAACGTCATCAACCCATATTTGCGGGAGGTGATGTAGCACCCTCAAGCTATCTAGATGCATGAGGGGGTGCTCCACATCCGTGATGTGCAAGGCCCCAAGGGGACTAGATCCGTGGAGGCTAGGCTTGAAGCTATGGAGCAAGAAGTTTTTCGGTGCAAGGGGATGGTGGAATGTGGACTCAATGCCAATCACCTCATGATCGCGGGCTACACCCATGATCTAAAGGTGGATGGCAAGTCCATGAAGGACATCGTCTTCTCCTTCAACGAGCAAATCAACTTCCTCTAGAGCCAGGTTTACGACCTTCAAAACCAAGTCTTTGAATATGAGGCAAGGTTTAAAGGTATGAGTTTGGCTGCCAGTTGCAGGACCCGTGAGACTCACTCCTCTTCTTATGATGGTGAGTCTCTGCCATGGAAACCTGAGGACAAGATCGCTACCACTTCATCACTACCAACTCCTTCTTCATCACCAAAATAAAATTGACTATCAGGTATGGGCACTCCCCTTGGCTTGCGCCAAGCTTGGGGGTGGTGCCCCGGTATCGTATCACCTCCACTATCTTTTGTCTTTACTTATCTTAGTTCTATACATAGTTATCTTTTGCTTTAGATGAATAAAAGTTTAGTTTGATCCTTTCTTTTTGAGAGTTTGCTTAGTGATCTATCTTTGTAATCATGTGTGAGATATATAATAAAGTTTAGTTGGAGTTTTGTTTTCTTTACTTTCACGTTCAATAAAAAAGAAAGGAAATAAATGAAAACGATCATATGCTAATCTTATGGTAAGTAATGACACCACATAAGGAAAAGTATAAGTAGAAAAATGTATTGGATGACAAACATAGCATTGGTTAATGATGCAATTCATGAAAGAATTAATAAGGGAAGAGAAGATTCACATGCAAATACACTATCTTGGAAATCTTTTGTGATTGTGAGCCCCCATCAAAATTTTATATGCCAAAATTGTTGACATTGGACAAGGAAGACAACGTAATGATTTATGTTTGTTCATATTCACACAGAAGTTATATTGTCATAGATACTTTAACATGTGGTGCTTGCCCCCCATCTTCGCTAGCCAAAAATTCCACACCAAGTAGAGATACTACTTGTGCATCCAAAACCCTTAAACCCAAATCTTATTTTCAAGAGTCCACCATACCTACATAAGGATTGAGTAAGACCCTTCAAGTAAGTTGTCATCGGTGCAATAAGGCAATAAAAATTGCTTCTAAAAGTGTTAGATCATTTAGTGTAAAAGAAAATTGAGTGTTGTACGAACTTTCGATGGCAAAGAATAAAAGCGACAGATTGCATAATAAAGGTTGCTATCATAAGGGGCAATATAACGTGACATTCTTTTGCACTAAGAGATTGAGCATACAAACAAAAAGCACATGGCAACCTCTGCTTCCCTCTGTGAAGGGCCTATCTTTTACTTTTAAGTATTTACTTTCATGCAAGAGTCAAAGTTTTTCTCTATTCCTTTTTATTTTTCTCTTTTGGCAAGCATCATGTGGTGAGGAAAGATCTAGGAACATATATCCGGTTGGATATTTATTGTTGTTGACATCACCCTTGAGGTGAATACATTGGGAGGCGAAATTATAAGCCCCTATCTTTATATGTGTCTGGTTGAAACATTTTGCTCATGTGTATGCGGTGAGTGTTAGCAATCATAGAAGACTATATGATGGTTGAGTATGTGGAATTGCCTAAAGGCTCCGATACGTGGCCCTTCTTGAAAAGATGATGAATTGTAGTTGCAAAGTTGACTGAGGACATAGTTTGTTGGTTTCCAATAGAGTTTATGCTTTATACTTCGATGTTGTGATGATTTGTTACTTATTCATGAGAAGTCTATGATAAAAGTTTTATGTTAAATTTTGTTGTTGTTATAATAATACACATGATGCTTCTATGTCCGTATTTTGTTTTTATCGACACCTCTCTCTCTCTCTAAGCATGTGGACATGTTTTTTGATATTGGTTTTCGCTTGAGGACAAGCAAGGTCTAAGCTTGGGGGAGTTGATACGTCCATTTTGCATCATGTTTACGTACTGTTATTTATAATGTTTTTATGCATAATAATGCTTTTTGGAGTAATTCTAATGCCTTTTCTCTCATAATATGCAAGGTTCAGACAAAGAGGGAGAATTCCAGGAGTTGGAAATCTGGACCTGAAAAAGCTACGTCACACTACCTATTCTGCACAACTCCAAATGAGTTGAAACTTCACGAGGAATTTTTATATAATATATGAAAAATACTAGAGCAAATAACTATCGGAGGGGGGCACCTGGTGAGCACAAGACACCAGGGCGCGCCAGCCCCCCCAGGCGCGCCCTGGTGGGTTATGCTCAGCCTAGCCCACCTCCGGTGCCCATCTTCTGGTATATAAGTCATTTTGACATAGAAAAAAAATACTCATATGACTTTAGGGACGAAACGCCACCGTCTCGAGGTGGAACTTGGGCAGGAGCACTTTTGCCCTCCGACAGAGCGATTCCGTTGGGGAAACTTCCCCCCCAAAGGGGGAAATCATCGTCATCATCATCACCAACAACTCTCCCATCTTGGGGAGGGCAATCTCCATCAACATCTTCAACAACACCATCTCCTCTCAAACCCTAGTTCATCTCTTGTGTTCCATCTTTGTACCGGAACTATAGATTGGTACTTGTGGGTGACTAGTAGTGTTGATTACATCTTGTAGTTGATTACTATATGGTTTGTTTGGTGGAAGGTTATATGTTCAGACCCAATATGCTATTTAATACCCCTTTGATCTTGAGCATTATTATCATTTGTGAGTAGTTAATTTTGTTCTTGAGGTCACGAGAGAAATCTTGTTGCAAGTAATCATGTGAATTTGATATGTGTTCGATATTTTGATAGTATGTATGTTGTGATTCCCTTAGTGTTGTCATGTGAACGTCGACTACATGACACTTCACCATATTTGGGCCTATGGGAATGCATTGTGGAGTAGTTATTATATGGTGGTTTGCGAGAGTGACAGAAGCTTAAACCCTAGTTTATGCGCTATCCCGTAAGGGACTGATTCGGATCCAAAAGTTTAATTCTATGGTTAGATTTATTCTTAATACTTTTCTCTTAGTTGAGGATGCTTGAGAGGGGGTTAATCATAAGTAGGAGGCTTGTTCAAGTAAGACATCACCTAAACACCGGTCCACCCACATATCAAATTATCAAAGTAGCGAACACAAATCAAACCAACATGATGAAAGTGACTAGATGAAATTCCCGTGTACCCTCAAGAACACTTTGCTTATCATAAGAGACCATTTTGGCTTGTCCTGTGTCTCAAAAGGATTGTGCTACCTTGCTGCACTTTTGTTACTACTATTGTTACTTGCTCGTTACAAATTATCTTGCTATCAAACTACTCATTACTTATAATTTCAGTGCTTGTAGAGAACACCTTGCTGAAAACCACTTATCATTTCCTTCTGATCCTCGTTGGGTTCGACACTCTTACTTATCGAAAGGACTACGATTGATCCCCTATACTTGTGGGTCATCAGTGGCCGCCGGGATGATGAATATGGCCACTGGTGATGATTTCCCCCTCCGACAGGGTGCTGGAACGGGGTCTAGATTGGTTTTTCATGGCTATAGAGGTTTGCGGCGGCGGAACTTCTGATCTAGGGTTATTTCTGATAGTTTGAAAATAATTAATGGGTATTCACAATCATAGAAGATGTCCAAGATAATATATTTATATGTGAAAGTTCTCTTCCTTATACTAATCATTCATGAATTGCTTGTATGACCAATATTGTGATTGTCAAGCTTCAAAAGATTTCACTTTCTAAACCCAATGTGAAGCTACTACTAGGCATAATATGAACATATAATTTTGACTTCATGATATTCAATTCATTCAACAATTTACTCATTGGATATAAGTGAAGAACAAGAGTAAAAGGCAAACTACTCCAAAAGGATATAAGTAAAGTTCAAACGAGTAGTTAAATAAATGGGTGACCAGTTGAGGACTCTCTCTTATTTAAAAACTTTCAGATCTAAGTATTTTATTAAAACAACAATCTAAACAAAACAAAATTACATTCCAAGAATAGCACAACTCATGTGGAGAAGCAAAAACTTAGGCTCAACCGATACTAACCGATAATTGTTGATGAAGAAGGATGGGATTCCTACCGGGGCATCCCCAAGCTTAGATTCTTGAGACTTATTGAAACATTATATTGGGATGCCTTGGGCATCCCCAATATTGAGCTTTTGTGGATCCTTAATTCCTTTTATATCACGGTTTCCCTAAATCTTCAAAACTTCATCCACACAAAACTCAACAACTCGTGGGATAAGTTCGTATAAATCAATGAAAAAACCTTATCATTCTCTACTGTAGCAAATCACTAAAATTATTATTTCACATTGCATACTAAATTCCTCTGCATATTTAATACTCCTATCCTCAAATAGAATCATTAAACAAGCAAACATATGCAAACATAACAGCAATCTGCCAAAACAGGATAGTTGGTAAAGGCTACAACAATATCAATACTTATTTAACTCCGAAAATTCTGAAAAATTGTCACACTGTAGAAAATTTATCATAGCTTACTGTGGAAAAAAAATCAACACTTTATCACATTCTTACTTTTCTCAAGAATTCACACACTAGCGTGCAACTTTCTGTTTTCAAACACCCACATGTAGACTTGCAAAATAAGCATGTCAAAGGCTATACTTGACATTTTTATTGAAGTAAAATATGCAAAACATTATTCAAAATAACAGTAAGCAAATACAAACAAAATAAAATGATGCTCCAAGCAAACACATTCTTGTGACGAATAAAAATATAGCTCCAAGTGAGTTTACCGATAATGTTGGAGACGAAAAAGGGGATGCCTTCCGAGGCATCCCCAATATTAGTTGCTTGGATCTTCCTTGAATATTACCTAGGGGTGCCTTGCACATCCCCAAGCTTAGGGTCTTTCCACTCCTTATTCTCCTCATATTGATAACTCACCCAAAACTTGAAAACTTCAATCACACAAAACTTAACGGAACTTCGTGAGATAGGTTAGTATGATAAGACAAATAATTCACTTCGGTATTGTCAAAGAAAAGATTCATAATTGTTCTCACACAATGCCTACTGTGCCTTATCATTTCCATAATTTATATTGAGCAATATAAGACATACAAACTAGAAAACAAGCAAGCTATGCATTGAAAACAGAATCTGTCAAAAACAGAACAATCTGTAATGGCCTAGAAACTTCATATACTTATGTAACTTAGAAAATTATGATAAATTAGGACAACCTAGGAAATTTGTATATAAAGCATGTGTCAAAAATTTAGAATTTTATCGCGCTTTTGTTAATTTTGAAAATTATTTTACTAGGCGAAAAGATTTCTGCTATTCAACAAGATCAAATCAACTATCATCTCCCAAAGGCTTTACTTGGCACTTTATTGAAACAAAAGCTATAAAACATGATTACTACAGTATCCTAATCATGTGAACACACAAAAACAATAGGGGTAAATGTTGGGTTGTCTCCCCACAAGCACTTTTCTTTAATGCCTTTTTAGCTAGGCATGATGATTTCAATGATGCTCACATAAAAGTAAAGAATTGAAACATAAAGAGAGCATAATGAAGCTTATGACTAGCATATTTAAGTCTAACCCACTTACTATGCATAGGTATTTTGTGAGAAAACAATTTATGGGAGCAAGAATCAACTAGCATAGGAAGGCAAAACAAGCACAACTTCAAGATTTTCAACACATACAGAGGAAACTTGATATTATAGCAATACCTACAAGCATATGTTCCTATCTCATAATAATTTTCATTATCATCATGAATGAATTCAACAATTTAACTATCACATAAATCATTCTTTTCATGATACATAAGCATAGAAATTTTGCTACTCTTGACATAAGCAAATTTATTCTCATCAATAGTAGTGGGAGCAAACTCAACAAAATAACTATCATGTGATTGAAAATTAAAATCATGATGACAAGTTTCATGGTTATAATTATTCTTTATAGCATACATGTCATCACCATAATCATCATAGATAGCAACTTTTTTATCATAGCAATTGAAACCTCTTCCAAAATAGTGGATTCATCATTAAATAAAGTCATGACCTCTCCAAATCCACTTTCATCAATATTGTGAAAAGATTCAACACCCTCCAAATTAGTGGGATCATTGTTACCTAAATTTACACTCTTCCAAACCAACTTTTATCATTGTAATCATCATAAATAGGAGGCATGCTATCATCATAATAAATATTCTCATCAAAACTTGGGGGACTAAAAATATCATCTTCATCAAACATAGCATCTCCAAGCTTGTAGCTTTACATATCATTAACATCAAGGATATTCAAAGAATTCATACTAACAACATTGCAATCATGCTCATCATTCATGCCAATCATTTTATTGAATTCTTCTTGTATCAATTGAGCACAATTTTCCTTTCCATCATTTTCAAGAAAGACATGATAAAGATGAACAATATGAGACCACCTCAATTCCATTCTTTTTGTAGTTTTGTTTTATAATCCAAACGAGTGATTGAAGGAAATATGACCTAGAGGCAATAATAAAGTTGTCATTTTATATTTACTTATTCATGATAAAGGTTTATTATTCATGCTAGAATTGTATTGATCGGAAACTTAAATACATGTGTGAATACATAAACAAAATACTGTGTCCCTAGTAAGCCTCTACTAGACTAGCTCGTTGATAAAACATGGTTAAGGTTTCCTAACCATAGACATGTGTTGTCATTTGATAACGGGATCACGTCATTAGGAGAATGATGTGATGGAAAAGACCCATCCCTTAGCTTAGCATATTGATCGTTCAGTTTATTGCTATTGCTTTCTTCATCTCAAATACATATTCCTTCGACGATGAGATTATGCAACTCCTGAATACCGAAGGAATACCTTGTGTGCTATCAAACATCAGAATGTAACTGGGTGATCATAAAGATGTTGTACAGGTATCTCCAAAGGTGTTTGTTGAGTTGGCATAGATCAAGATTAGGATTTGTCACTTCGAGTAACAGAGAGGTATCTCTGGGCCCTCTCGATAATACACATCATAAGAAGCCTTGCAAGAATAATGAGTTAGTTGTAGGATGATGTATTACGGAACGAGTAAAGGGACTCGCCAGTAACGAGATTGAACTAGGTATGAAGATACCGACCATCGAATCTCGGGCAAGTAACATACCGATGGACAAAGGGAATTACGTATGTTGTCATAAGGTTCGACCGATAAAGATCTACGTAGAATATGTAGGAGCCAATATGGGCATCTAGGTTCCGCTATTGGTTACTGACTGGAGAGGTGTCTCAGTCATGTCTACATAGTTCTCGAACCCGTAGGGTCCGCACGCTTAACATTCATTAACGATATAGTATTATATGAGTTATGCATGTTGGTCACTAAATGTTATTCGGAGTCTCAGATGAGATCTTGGACATGACGAGGAGGTCCGAAATAATCCCGAGGTAAATATTGATATATGGGATACTAGTGTTTGGCTTCCGGAAAGGTTCCGGAATTCATTGGAAGGGGTTTCGGATGTTTCCCAAAATGTTTAGGTACGAGAACACTTTATTTGGGCCAAAGGGTAAAGCCCACGAGGCTTTCGGAAAGTGCAAAAGGAAGTTTTGCGGAGGCCAGGGGCCAGATGCCAGGGACCCTGGCGTTTGGTTCCAGACGCCGGGAACCCTGGCATCTGGTTCCAAACACTGGGAACCCTGGCGTCTGGTCCTGGAGTCCGAGTAGGACTCTTGACTTTCGGGCAAAACCGACTTTGAGGAGGCTTTTACTCCAAGTTTCGACCCTAAGGCTCAACATATAAATAGAAGGTAGGGCTAGCACTAAGGACACATCAAGATTCACCAAGCCATGTGCCGGGAACCCCGTCCCCTCTAGTTTATCCTTCTTCTAGTTTCTGTAGTGCTTGGTGAAGCCCTGCAGAGATTGTTCTTCATCACCAACCATCAAGACGCCGTCGTGCTGCCGGAAATCATCTACTACTTCGCCCCTCTTGCTGGATTGAGAAGGCGAGGATGTCGTCGAGCTGAACGTGCGCTGAACGCGGAGGTGCCGTACGTTCGGTACTTGATCGGGGCGGATCGTGAAGGTGTACGACTACATCAACCGTGTTGATAAACGCTTCTGATTAGCGATCTTCAAGGGTATGAAGATGCTCTCCCCCTATCATAGCTATGCATCTCCATGGATAGATCTTGTGTGTGCGTAGAATATATTTGTTTTCCATGCAACGTTCCCCAACAGTGATAAAACAAGACAGTAGAAGATTCAATTGCAAGATCTAAAGATATACCTTCAAGCACTCACCTCCCCGGCAATGGCGCCAGAAAAGAGCTTGATGTCTACTACATAAATTGTTCTTATAGACTTGTGTTGGGCCTCCAAGCGTAGAGTTTTGTAGGACAGTAGCATTTTCCCTCAAGTGGATGACCTAGGGTTTATCAATGCGTGGGATGCGTAGGATGAAGATGGTCTCTCTCAAACAGCCCTGCAACCAAATAACAAAAAGTCTCTTGTGTCCCCAACACACCAAATACAATGGTAATGTGTACATGTGCACTAGTTCGGCGAAGAGATGGTAATAAAAGTGTAGTAATGATAGTAGATATTGATTTTTGTAATAGGAACAATAAAAACAGCAAGGTAGCAATTAATAAAATGGAGCACAAACGGTATTGCAATGATTGAAAATGAGGCCTAGGATCCATACTTTCCCTAGTGCAATCTCTCAACAGTGCTAATATAATTGGACCATATAACCGTCCCTTGACGTGCGATGAAGAATCACTCCAAAGTTCCTATCTAGCGGAGAACATAAGAAGAAATTGTTTGTAGGGTATGAAACCACCTCAAAGTTATTCTTTCCAGTCAATCTATCCTAGAGTTCCTACTAAATTAACACCAAGATATTCTTTCCAGTCAATCTAACCAAGTTCATACTAAAATAACACCATATGATACACATCAACCAACTCTAATGTCACCTAGATACTCCAATGTCACCGCGAGTATCCGTGAGTTGATTATACGATATGCATCAAACAATTTCAGATTCATAATACTCAATCCAACACAAAGAACTTCAAAGAGTGCCCCAAGATTTCTACTGGAGAAACAAAGACGAGAACATGCATCAACCCCTATGCATAGATTACCCCAATGTCACCTCAAGAATCCGCGAGTTGAGTGCCAAACCGCACATCAAGTGAATCAATATGATACGCCATTGTCACCACTGGTATTCATAGCAAGACATACATCAAGTTCTCTCAAATCCCTAAAAGTATTCAATCTGATAACAACGAAATCTCAAAGGGAAAACGCAATTCATCACAACAAGATAGAGAAGGAGAAACACGATATGATCCAACTATATTAACAAAGCTCATGATACATCAAGATCGTGCCAAATCAAGAACACAAGAGAGAGAGAGGGAGATTAAACACATAGCTACTGGTACAAACCTTTAGCCCCGAGGGTGGACTACTCCCTCCTCACCATGGTGGCCGTCTGGATGATGAAGATGGCCACCAGTGATGATCTTCCTCTTCGGCAGGGTGCCAACACAGGGATTAGATTGGTTTTTTGTGGCTATAAAGGCTTGCGGCGGCAAAACTTCTAATCTAGGGTTATTTCTGATGGTTTCTCTATTTATAGGATTTTTCAGCATTGAATCACGCGAAGATGGGCCTCGAGGTGAGCACAACCCACCACGCCTCGGGTTGGGCTCCAGGCATGCCCTGGTGGGGTGTGCCCTCCTCGTGGCTCTTCTCGCCTTCCCACAAAGCTCCGGGGGTCCTTTTGTTCCAGAAAAATCGTCAAAAAGTTTTAGCTCATTTGGAGAACTTTCATTTCTGCACAAAAAACAATACGACAGTAGTTCTGCTGAAAATAGCTGATGGCTCATGTCCGCGTCGGTATTTCCCCAAAGAGGAAGGGATGATGCAGCACAACTATGGTAGGTATTTCCCTCAATTATGAAACCAAGGTTATCGAACCAGTAGGAGAACCAAGCAACAGTATGTAAACGGTACCTACACACAAAGAACAATTACTTGCAACCCGACGCGTAAGAGGGGTTGTCAATCCCTCTCGGGTAAAAGATAGATTGGTTTGTATGATTTTGGATAAATAGATCTTGCAATAAAACAAAATAAAATAAAGAAAGAAAAAGTGCAACAACGTATTTTTTGGTTTTTAGAATAATAGATCTAAAAACAAAAGCAAATAAAAATAGATCTCAAAGCAAATATGATAAAATAATAGACCCAGGGGCCGTAGATTTCACTAGTGGCTTCTCTCGAGAGAAATAGCATACGGCGGATAAACAAATTACTGTTGGGAAATTGATAGAACTTCAAATAATTATGATGATATCCATGCAATGATCATTATATAGGCATCACATCCAAGATTAGTAGACCGACTCCTGCCTGCATCTACTACTATTACTCCACACATCGACCGCTATCCAGCATGCATCTAGTATATTAAGTTCATGGAGAAGCGGAGTAATGCAATAAGGACGATGGCATGATGTAGACAAGATCTATTCATGTAGGAATAGACCTCATCTTGTTATCCTTAATAGTAATGATCAATACGCTTCTGTCACTGGGAAAGAACACCGCACGATCGAACCCATCACAAAGCACCTCTTCCCATGGCAAGAAAAATCGATCTAGTCGGCCTAACTAAACTAAAGATTTGAAGAAGAAATACGAGGCTATAAGTAATCATGCATATAAGATATCAAAACTCAAATAACTTTCATGGATAAAATAGATCTGATCATAAACTCAAAGTTCATCGAATCCCAACAAACACACCACAAAAGAGTTACATCAAATAGATCTCCAAGAGACCATTGTATTGAGAATCAAAAGAGAGAGAGAGAGAGAGAGAGTAATCCATCTAGCTACTGCCTACGGACCCGTAGGTCAACAATGAACTACTCACGCATCATCGGAGAGGCACCAATGAGGATGATGTACCCCTCCATGTTAGTGTCTAGATTGGCTCTGGTGGTTATGGAACTTGCGGCGGCTGGAATTATGTTTCATCGACTCCCCTAGGGTTTTTGGATTTTCGGGGTATTTATAGAGCAAAGAGGCGGTGCGGGAGGTGGCCAAGGTGGCCACAGCCCACCAGGATGCGTCTGGGCGTGCCTCGGAGCCCCCCTCTAGTACTTCTTTGTCCCAACAGGTGTCTTCTGGTCCTGAAAAAATCTCCTAGAAGTTTCATTGCGTTTGGACTCCATTTGGTATTGGTTTTCTACAAAGTAAAAAACAAGAAAACAACAGCATCTGGAACTGGGCACTGATACGTCTTTGTCGTATCTATAATTTGATTGTTCCATGCCAATATTATACAACTTTTACATACTTTTGGCAACAATTTATATGATTTATTAGACTAACCTACTAATCCAGTGCCCAGTGTTAGTTCCTGTTTTCGCATGTTTATTGTTTCACAAAATATCCATATCAAACGAAGTGCAAATGCAATAAAATTTTCCGGAGAATTATTTTGGAATATATGTGATTTTTGGAACTTGGAATCAACGCAAACAAGGTCCCACAGACCCCACAAGACACCAGGGCATGCCCCAGGGGCCAGGCGCCCAAGTGGGTTGTGCTCACCTCGTATGTCGGTTGGAGCCCTACTTCGGGTGCAAGGAAGCTTATATCCGGAAAAAAATCGTGTTAAAATCTCAGCGCAATCAGAGTTATGGATCTCCGGGAATATAAGAAACGTTTTTTGGCCAGAAAATAGGAAAGCAAAACAAAAGAGATCAGAGAGGGAGATCCAATCTCGGAGGGCTCCCGCCGCTCCGTTGCCATGGAGGCCATGGACCAGAGGGGGAACTCTCCTCCCATCTAGGGGGAGGCCAAGGAAGAAGAAGAAGAAGAAGGAGGGGTATCTCTCCCCCTCTCTCTCGGTGGCGCCAAAGTGCCGCCGGGGCATGGATCGTGATGACGATCTACATCAACAATCTTGCTACCGTCAGCACAAACTCTCTCCCCCTCTATGCAGCGATGTAACACCCCTTCTCCCTGCTGTAATCTCTATTCAAACATGGTGCTCAACTCCATATATTATTTCCTAATGCTATTTGGCTATCCTATGATGTTTGAGTAGATCCGTTTTGTCCTATGGGTTAATCGTGATCTTGGTTGGTATGAGTGTATATTTTATTTATGGTGTTGTCCTACGATGCCCTCTGTGTCACGTAAACGGAGGGATCCTCGCTGTAAGGTGTTGCAATATGTTCATGACTCGCTGGGGTGACAATAGCCTAAACACGGATAGGTGGGTTGTTGCGTATGGGAGTAAATGGGACTTGATACTTAATGCTATGGTTGGGTTTCACGACCTTAATGATCTTTAGTAGTTGCAGATGCTTGCTAGAGTTCCAATCATAAGTGCATATGATCCAAGTAGAGAAATTATGCTAGCTCATGCCTCTCCCTCATATAAAATTGCATGAATGATACGGGTCTAGTTATCGATTGCCTAGGGACAAATGACTTTCTTGTTGACAAAAGATATCTACTTTTATTACCTTGCCATTTATTCTTTGTTTTATTCTTGCAAACTACTCATAGTTTTATTCTTGCAAAATAGTTTCATACTTGTTTTAGGTAAAGCAAATGTCAAGTGTGCGTAGAGTTGTATCGGTGGTCAATAGAACTTGAGGGAGTATTTGTTCTACCTTTAGCTCCTTGTTGGGTTCAACACTCTTATTTATAGAAGAAGGCTATAAACGATCCCCTATACTCGTGGGTTATCAAGACCTGTTTCTAGCGTCGTTGCTGGGGAGCAATAGCATGGGGTGAATATTCTCGTGTGTGCTTGTTTGCTTTATCACTAAGTAGTTTTTATTTTTTGTTCTAAGTTGTTCTCTATCTTTAGTCATGGATATGGAACACGAAATACCAAAAAAATTAGTGGTACTTGCTACTCATGGAGATGAGGAACCTCCAAAAACCCTTGATGCTCGTTATGTGAAAAATATTAAACACTACTTTGATAATCCTGAGAAAACCCCATTTAACATGATAATGGGAGACACGTTCGATCAACATGAATACTTTAGGTATTATCGCTTGACACAAAAAGGGAAACTATTATGGGATCAAATTGATATGTTGCATTGGTATGCTTGGAATTTATGCCAGAGATATGATTATACTTGTTGCTCTAGGATGAAGACTCAACACCTTCCCTTTTCAGGCAAATTTAATGATTATGAAACCTTAGCTTCTTATGCTAATGGTAGATATGATTACTATGATGTGGAATGACAGAAGAATTTGTTGCTTTTAAGGGTGCTTATGAAATTGAATCTTTGTTTTAAATGTATGAAGCTTTTGATGATAATGTTTATAGGCCTGAAAATTTTGCCAGCCTTAAATATTGCTATGAAAATTATAAATACAATGCCGACATTGATGCATTTATTGAGAAAGTCTCCACTGTCCAAGAAGAGACTAATATTTTATAGGAAACTATGGAAGAAGAAATTGATTAAACTGTGAGCTCATTGGATGAAAAAGATGACGAGGAGAGCGAAGAACAAGCGGAGGAAGAGCGGATTGATCACCTATGCCCACCTTATAACAAGAGTAACTCTTCAACTCATATTTTTTAATGTCCCTTCGTTCTTACCGAAGGATGAATGTTATGATGATTGCTATGATCCTGTTGATTCTTTTGAAATATCCCTTTGTCGGTGTACAAAAGTAGGGGTCCCTTTTGTACCCCTTTACTTGTGCGCGGGCAGTCACAGCCACGTGCCTGCGGCCACACTTGGCGGAGAAGAGGAAGCAAAGGCCCAAGACTACCAGAGCAGCGCCAAGCCGAAGGCACGAGAAGCAGAGGGGCGAGGTGAAACTCCCCTAACAAGGCCCTTGCCGGGGTGGCCTTCACGGCCCCGGCAAGAGTCTCGCCGGGGCGACTTGCCCCACACCAACAAGGCCGCCACCCTCGAGTCTAAGTGTCCCGACACCATCAACCACATCAGAACCAAGGCTCGGGAAGCGCATCCATGGTGGCATGCATACCTTTGTGAAGACGAAGAGCCTACGAGGCCTAGATAGGAACCAAGAAATAAGACAATAGCAAGGCTGCTTGCTGAGGATGCCCACAAGGCCTCGGCAAGGCTCCTGCCAAAGATAGCCACGAGACCCCCCGGCAAGACCCTTGCCGGGGATGCCCACGATGCCGCGGCAAGACCCTTGCCAGGGCCCCGGCAAGACTCTCGCCGAAGACATCCACGGGGCCACAGCCAGGCCCCCACCTGCCAAGACTCCACCGTCGTTCCCATGTAGCTGCCAGCCCACCAACTAGGCGAGCACCTGCGTGGCAATGTGCGGCTTCCAGGCCAACTCATCAAGCACCTGCGTGGTGGCATGCAGATCTTCGTGAAGACTCTGCCACCGCACCAACTCAGTAGCCAGCCAGCCAGCGTGGCACTACACGCCTCGTCAGTTCAAACGTGCATCAAAGCAGATAGACTCGACTACTGAACAACTTTCCACCTCCTGTGTGCCACTATGGCAGCCCCCTTTTGACTATAAAAGGAGGATCGCGGCGTATTGAGGAAGGATTCGGACTTTTTGGACCCTACACGCTTTGTAGCTAGTCCAAGAACACCAGATAAACATAAACCAGTAGGAGTAGGGTATTACGCATCACTTGCGGCCCAAACCTAGATAATCCCCCCATGTTGATCCCTCAAACCCACTCTTTCCACAGCCCCGCGCCCGCCAACCATAGCAAAAGGGATTCTTCATGATCCCGTAGGTGTTGTTTCCCCCGACATCTCTGGCGCGCCAGGTAGCGGGCGCAAGCTGTGAAAATCCGGCTTTAAGGTCAGCGCATCGACTCTTTCATGGGGATGGCTCGAAGGGAGAGGGCGATGTCGATCAGCCGCCCTCTGGTGCCGTCCGCAGCTTCGACATCCATCGGCGTGGCCCCGAAAAGCTAAGTCATGAAAAATTTGGCTAATTTCATTTATATAAGTTTGTCTTCCTCGAAAGATCTTGTTCCTTGTATGGGAAACCTGCACGCAATGGGACCCTTCCACTATTGGCAACGCCCTTACTCTGTTCCCGGCAGGGTGCTAAGGGTCCGTCCTCAAAGCACCACGACATGGGTTTACACACCGACAGCCTTATCTCACCAAGCGTAGGGTGCAAACATATAAAGAAAGGTCTAACAGGGAGATAGCATGCTCGATATTAAAGTACTACAGAGTTATATCACATCAAATAATCGTTGCGGTTCTAACTTAAGATAAAATTGTCTTGATCTTGAACTCATAGCAGCAACGAGAAACGGGGTGCCTATTCCCGGCGCTAGCCCTCCACCCTCTCAACTCCATCGACGCAGCCGATGATGGGCTTGATACGCTCCTTGAGCACCGTGAGGTCCTCCTCCGGCAAGCTCTCCAACGCGTTGGCAAAGTTGATGGTGGGGTTCCAGAACGCCACCTTGGTGAGTACCTTGGTCAGCGCGTCATGGCAGAGCCTCCGGGACTCGTTGGCCAGATAAGTTGCCCAGTTGGAGCGGAGCTGCTCCAGGGCTCCAAGAACGCCCTTGAAGAACATGGTTAGTTTGGCGTTGGGACTCACGTTCGGCTCCGGGGAGTACCTCACATTTGGCATCCACTTGGTAGCCGGCTTCATGGTGATCCAACCGGCGACGTCGGTGAGGCGGCTGACCCAACGGTTTATGATCTCCGCGTACTCCTTGTGTTCGGCGAAATCATTCCTCCGCAGCTGCCTCTCCTCCTCCAGGTCCTTGGTCAAGGTCTCTTCCTGGGCCCTGACCTCCGAAAGCGTCCCCTCAAGGCCCTCCAGCTTCAGCTTTAGGTCATTGATGGAGTCATTGGCCTTGGAGAGCAGCTCGGCCTTGCCAAGGACTGTGGCATGCGCCTCCGCCAAAGCGCCGTTGGCCACGTCCTTCTCCTCTGTCAGCTCCAGGACCTCTTTCTTCAGCCCATCTGAAAGTGCGTTATATCGACTAGAGGGGGGGTGAATGGGCGATTTTTATGAAAGTCTTCAAAACGTGCAAGTTATGAAGACAAACGATAGAAATAAATCTATTACCCTGCAGCGGAAGGTAGACTACACTAGGCAAGCCATAGTCAAGTATTCAATAGAGTGAAAGCACAATGACTAATAGCGGCAATGTAGTAAGGATCAGGTAGGAAGATATTGTGAAGCCACACAGAACACGCAGTCACTCAGTGAAGACAAAAGATAGTGCGAACATACAATGACTTCACAAGGAGTAACAGTAAGTAAAGGGAAGGGAAGATGAAACCAGTGACTCGCTGAAGACAATGATTTGTTGGACCAGTTCCAGTTGATGTGACAAATGTACGTCTAGTTAGGGCGGCTAGGTATTTAAACCTTAGGACACAGTCCCGGACACCCAGTCCTGAACACGCAGCTCAGGACACCCAGTCCTCACCGTATTCCCCTTGAGCTAAGGTCACACAGACCTCGCCCAATCACTCTGGTAAGTCTTCAAGGTAGACTCCCAAACCTTCACAGACTTCGTTCACTGGCAATCCACAATGTCTCTTGGATGCTCAGAACGCGACGCCTAACCGGCTGGAGGATGCACAGTCCTCAAGTGTAATAAGTCTTCAGATCACACAGACAAGAAGACTTAAGTGATGCCTAATTCTCTTTGGCTCTGGGTGGTTAGGGCTTTATCCTCGCAAGGAATTCTCTCTCAAAGGCTTCAAGGTGGGTTGCTCTCAAACGACAAAAGCCGTACTCTGAATCTGAGCAGCCAGCCGTTTATGGTTGTAGGGGGTGGGCTATTTATAGCCACTTGGCAACCCGACCTGATTTGTCCGAAATGACCCTGGGTCACTAAGGAACTGACACGTGTTCCAACGGTCAGATTTCAAACTCACACGGCAACTTTACTTGGGCTTCAAGCAAAGCTGACTTGCCCGACTCTGGACAAGATTCGCTCTCAAAGTCTTCACTCGAAGACATAGGTTTTGTTTAAGCATCACTTCAGTCATTCTGACTGGTTCTCTTGGACCCCACTTAACAGTATGGTGGTTCCTATGACTCAACACAGAAGAAAGAGAACTACGAAAGATCTAAGTCTTCGAGCTCCATAGGCTTCATGTGGTGTCTTCTCTTGTCATAGTCTTCAATGTGAATATCTTCATATACCATCTTTGACTTCAATGTCTTCATACATTTTTAGGGGTCATCTCTGGTAGGAAAACCGAATCAATGAGGGACTTCTACCTGTGTTATCCTGCAATTCTCACAAACACATTAGTCCCTCAACTAGGTTTGTCGTCAATACTCCAAAACCAACTAGGGGTGGCACTAGATGCACTTACAATCTCCCCCTTTTTGGTGATTGATGACAAACTAGTTGAAGTTTTCAACGGGGAATATAATCTATGAAATTGTAAAGGATAAGGAATTGTCTTCATAAGTTGCAAGGGCTCCCCCTGAAGATGTGCATATAAGTAATTTGCTTTTGGAATGCAAATGCACATGGCAGGTTGTACTTGTGGAGATCCACTTCAACTTATGATGACAATCCACTATGCATGTGAAAGTATATGAAGATAATGACATGCATAATGGAAAATGGACGTCTACAGTATGATCTAAGTGCGGAATTTATCGTCGCACATGCGGAGTTTATCATCGCAACACAAGGTGGCAGATAAGTAGCAGATGACCATCGAGTTTAAGTGTTACAACTCAAAGAACCAAATGTAGCAAAACGAGAGTTGTAAGCACGAAGCAAAATATAAAGCACCCGCCCATATGGACCCTCTTGAAGACTATCAACCTCATATGCTTCTCCCCCTTTTGTCAGTAAGGACCAAAAAGGTTTGAAGACATAGAGCATCTACTCGTTCCCATGAGGAGTAGGTGAAGCAGCAGGGTCGTTGGTGGTGTTTGGCGGTGCTGAAGAGCTTGGAGCAGAGTTGAAGCGTGCTGAAGGAGGTAGCAGTGAAGTAGCATCGTCTTCATCCTCAATCACTCTGGCATTCACAGTTGCAGCAGAGGAAGAGAACTCGGAGTCTTCAAGGGATGGAGTTCGTCGCAGCACTGCCTTTCGAGGAGGTGTGGAGTCAAACTTGAATCGCTCAGTGAAGCCATCCTCTTGAAGATCATCTTCAGAACACATCAGCGTTAGCCCTTTCCATGTGCGGCGAGAGGTTTCATGGGCAACAAAAGCATTCTTGGTGGCAAGATTGCGAATGCGATTAACATCCACCAAGAGGCTTTGCATCTGACGCTTCAGCCAGTCATGATGCCTATCCTGTTTCTGATGAAGAGCCACAAGAAGCTCTCGGTCGTTGAGAACACGAGTGCGCTTCTTGGGTCGTGGAGTAGTTGTACTGTCAGTGGCTTCAGTGAGAGTAGGATGCGGTGCATGTGTAGTGCCAGCCAAAGGATACACACGAGTTACGGCTTCCACGCCTTCAACATTCTGAGTGAAACTTTGATGCTCTGCATTCTGAAGACTGAGAGGTTCCTTGGCAGGCTCAGGATAGATGGCTTCAATAGACATATCCACATCAGGCAAAAAGATCCGATGGTTGCGGGCCGAGGGCTGATATGAGATAGCGGAGTGAAGTTTGATCAGCCGCATCACCCAAGGGGCGTAGAACTTCAAACCAAACAGATCAGAGCCAGATGCAGCAAGCTGGCGAATGAAGAAATCCTGTGTATTGAAGCATTTTCCATGAAGAATGTAGAAGACCAAAGTCTTCATTGCACCTTCCAGCTTGGCATGGGGAGAATGTCCTTTGATTGGCCAGAGAGTTCGCCTTATGATGTGATAAATGGTTCTTGGCAGATACTCAAGTTCTTCAACGAAGAACTCCGTGGGATAAGCAGCATCTTGGGGCAATGGCTTCATCATACTGAGCATCTGACTCATATTAGGTTCAGTCTTCTAAAAGATGCTCTCAATAGCTTCACTATGAAGCTGATAGCCATGCTTGTAGAGATCGCCAGGAGTGGGCAAACCAGTGAGCTCAATGATGTCAAAGGCTTTGGCTTCGTGATGAACGTTTCCTGTCATCCACTCCAGGACCCAAGTCTTCGGATCTCTGCTATACCCGCGGATGTGAAGTGTGGCATAGAATTGGAGCAGCAACTCTTCATTCCAATGCTCTTGGTCAGTGACGAACGGCAGCAGTCCAACCTCTTTGAAGCAATCCAGAGCTTCTTCCAGACAGGGCAGACCAGCTATTGCTTCAATGTCAAGGCACTTGTGTGGGAAGATGCAACCTTGGTTGTAAAGAATGCATGAGTAATAGCTTCGCTGCGGATAACTCCAGAACCGATCAGATGATATTCTTTCCTGGAGTAGGGGTTCCTGGAGCTGTTAAAGAATGCGTTGTCTGCTCTGAAGCCATTGATATTGAAGGAGCCAGGTGCTGATGCAGGACCTCGGAACCTTGGCAATCTTGGGATTGGCTTCTATACCTGAGGCATGTGCTCAACATGATAGTCGAACTGGGGACCGGCAACAGACTCAGGAACAGAAGTGGCAGGATCAGTGGCTTCGCTGACTTCTGGTGCTTTTGTTGGTGAGGGCTCCACATTAGCTTCAGCCATGACAGCGTCAGTGGCTTCAGTGGTGTTGGTGGTGGCAGCCTCAAGATGTTCAACCTCCACTTGACGAGCAAGAGGATCAGTCACGATCACGTTCTCCTCGAGAACTGCTTCTTGGTGGGACAGGGGAGTGGCAACTTGTGGGACTTCATCTTCCGTGGCTGATGCAGCCGGATTGTCTTCAGCAGAGACTTGAGGCCTTGGACCTTTGCGAAGCCTGCGCAATGCGGGTGACGCCTGTGGAGTTGCTGTTGGCTGGGCCTCAAGGTCTTCATTCTCCTGTGGGTGATCCGCCCATGAAGCATCCTGTGCAATTGGTGTCAGTGGACGACCAATGCTGATGAGTTTGTTGTGCGTTAGCACAGGCGATGATACCTGTTGGTGTTCTAGCTGAGGAAGGGCTGCATCATCTTCAACATGGTCATGATGACCAATGTCTTCAGCAGCGATGGGATCAGCTGCTGGAAAGTCTTCAGCTTCATGAGCCTCTGTGAAAGCAAGCTCATGGACGGTCAGTTGACGTTCTTGTGGATCGGCGTTGGGGTGAACCATGGAAATGGGTTCAACAATCAAGGGCTCTGTGGGAGCAGCCCGTTCCTTCTTGGTCATTCATTTCTTCTTGGCGGGGGCAGTAGCAGAGGCTTCAGGATGTTTTCTCTTCCTTGCTTCAGCCTCAGCAGTCCTGGTCTTCTTCAGTTCTGAAGCGGTTGACCAGACCTTTGGCTTCGGGCCAGTCATGCTAGTTGGGAAGACAAGGGGATCTGCCTCCTGCCTTGGTGCTTCAGGTTCAGCCATAGCAGGCTTCTTCTGCTTCTTGGCAGCCATCCTGGGGTCGATGCCAGGACGCCCAAGGGCCTTGCGCTTCTCAGCCTCATTGTAGGCTTGCACACACCTATCAGCCAGGACCTTCATGCACTCACGAGAACCCTGAGCTTCTGCACATTTTTTTAGAAAGGCTTCCTTAAGCTCGTGCAGCATAATCTTGAAATTCTTCATGTCTTGCACGCTGAGCTTGGCCATATGCTTCTTGAACTGAGATTTCTCAAAGTCAATCTTCTGCTTCAGTTCAACAATGCGCTGGGCGATAGCTAACTCTGAAGCAATGGCGCCATGGAAGGCGACACTAAGGCCAATGGGTAGTTGGAGATCGTCGAAGCTGATGTTTGGCGTGTCAAACCATTCATCAATGAAGTTGTGGATGATTGTTACATCAAAGAGAGGCAGATCATTGAAGATTTCTGCTTCTTCTTTGCTCTTGATGAGTTGCTCAAGAGTGTCATCTGCAAGATCTTCATCACTTGACAGATCTGAGAGGTCATCTGGCAGATCTCTAGATGTTTCTCCATGACGCTTTTTGCCACCCTTCCTTGCTGATTTCTCTGAAGCCATGAACTTTAAACTGAAAGGCTTCAACACGTTCAAAGGCTTCAAAGATTTTCGCTTGCTGGACAAATAGGAACTTGCTTCGGGAGAATTTATATCATGCTATAAGAATTCTGCAAATGAATGCAGACTATGAGAACCAAGGGATTCTCCCACGGACATGTACCTGTGACAGCATTAAGGTGCGAGGGAAGGGGAAGAGGTCATATGCATTCTCAGAAGATTTTGAATATAAATAAGTTTAGAAGACATTGACCTCATCGTGCGAAGACATTCACTCATAGATAAGGAGTTGGTTCCAGATTTGTACGAATCCAGAGATCAGTACAAGTGAGGAATCTAACTACTTTGTGAAGCATAAGTGAATATACTAGGCATGTTATGAGATGCAGTATGAGAGAGATCTAACTTGTGTGAATAGAAACTGCTTGTGGTAGAAAGTGACAAAGCCATAGGATCAACGGTGCCGTAAAAAGGAAGTTTTATTTACCACACTAAGAACTGCTAGACGGAGTGGAAGATGAGGCCGAGCAGTTCGATCTTCCGTGCCCTAACTTGGCGACGGAGGACACCTACAGCAACGGCGGAGAGGACGATGTCCGCGGTCCGCGTGAAGACGGCGTCGGAGAGGTTGCGGCAGCGAAGCGCTTCGTCGCCGGCGTCGTCGAGGGCTAGCGGTGGCTCTAGGGTTCGTGCGAGAGTGGAAGAAGAGATAATGACCGCCGTGAAGTGTGTATTTATAGGTACAGGGGCGGCACTGCGTTATTACACAGGTGCCCCTGGCGATTCGCATCTGAGGAACACATGGCCATTATGCAGAATTTTGGGGTTTGTTCCATGTCCCACGCACGCCTGGATTGTCGGGTGGTCGTTCCTACTTCTCCGGGTTTCATGTGGAGGAATGAGCATTGAAGGTGGACTTAAGGTTTGTCTTTGTATCTTCTGCTGACAAGGACGCAGAGAAGACATTCGACAGTTTCAATAGAATGCATATGATTTGGAGAGATAGAGTTTGAGATAGATAGCATAGAGAGGTTAGGGTCCGATCACATTCACTTAGTTCAAAAGATTCAACAAGAAGACATAGCTATAAGTGAATGCTGTAGAGGACAGAACACTAGTATATTTATATAATCAACATAGTGAAGATAATCATGAAGACATGTTGAGATTGAAGCCAAACCAAATGTGAAGACACAGCAAGGTAATGCCATGAGTGAAACACTTCAAAATAGAACATTTGGTGGTGGCGTTACCCACCGTATAGGAAGTATTAGACCCAGACACGGCGCACAATTATCGTGGCGCTCCAAAGTCAAATTCCACATTAATGTATTCACACTTAGAATGTATGTCTTCATTGATTGAAGATATACTTTACTTCGTGTGTTGCACATCTAAGTCATCAATATGCATAAGGGTTAGGATGTGTGCCTGATCACAGGACATTTGAGGATTTCAGGATATTTAGCTCACACCGTAACTTGCAAAATCTCTTCTCATCCAAGGGCTTGGTGAAGATATCTGCCAATTGCTCTTCAGTGTTGACGTGTATGATATCAATATCTTCCTTCACAACATGATCTCTGAGAAAGTGATGACGAATTTCAATGTGCTTTGTCTTCGAGTGCTGAACTGGGTTGTTGGCAATCTTGATGGCGCTTTCATTGTCGCAGTAGAGTGGCACTTGCTTCAGATGAATGCCATAGTCTTTGAGCATTTGCTTCATCCACAGAAGCTGAGCGCAGCAAGATCCAGCAGCAATGTATTCAGATTCAGCAGTGGAGAGAGATACACAGTTCTGCTTCTTTGAAGACCAACATACAAGTGATCGTCCCAGAAAGTGACATGTGCCTGATGTAGACTTGCGATCAACTTTGTCACCAGCATAATCAGCATCCGAGAATCCAACCAGATCAAACTCTGAGCCCTTTGGATACCATAATCCTAGAGTTGGGGTGTGAGCCAAATATCAAAGAATTCGCTTCACAGCTAAGTGATGCGACTCCTTTGGTGCCGCTTGAAATCGAGCACACATGCAAACACTAAGCATAATATCTGGCCTAGATGCACATAGATAAAGTAAAGAACCAATCATGGAGTGGTATACCTTTTGATCGAACTCTTTACCATTGTCGTCAGGACCCAGATGATGCTTGGCTGGCATTGGCGTCGTGAAGCCTTTGCAGTCTTGCATACCGAACTTCTTCAGGCAATCTTTGAGATACTTCTCTTGAGATATGAAGATGCCGTTGCGTTGCTGTCGTATTTGAAGACCGAGAAAGAACTTCAGCTCTCCCATCATAGACATTTGATATTGCTCTTGCATCATATATCCAAACTCTTCACTGTACTTCTGATTGGTGCAGCCGAAGATAATGTCATCCACATATATTTGGCACACAAACAGTTCACCATCATATGTCTTCGTGAAGAGAGTGGGGTCGAGAGAACCAAATATGAAGCCTTTGCTCTTCAGGAAGTATTTGAGTGTGTCATACCAGGCCCGAGGGGCATGTTTGAGGCCATACAGTGCCTTGTTGAGCTTGTATACCATGTCAGGATGTTTTGGATCTTCAAAGCCAGGAGGTTGTGCAACATACACTTCTTCTTCAATCTTGCCATTGAGGAAGGCGCTCTTCACATCCATTTGATAAAGAAGTATGTTGTGATGATTTGCATAGGCCAGCAGTATGCGTATGGCTTCAAGTCTAGCCACAGGAGCAAATGTTTCATCAAAGTCAATGCCTTCCACTTGAGTATATCCTTGAGCAACAAGACGAGCTTTGTTTCTGACAACTTGACCATGCTCATCTTGCTTGTTGCGGTATATCCATTTGGTGCCTATTATGGTGTGCTTCCGAGGATCGGGACGCTTGACCAGTTCCCATACATTATTCAGCTCAAACTGTTGAAGCTTGTCTTGCATAGCTTGAATCCATTCAGGTTCCATGAAGGCTTCTTCAACTTTCTTGGGTTCTGTTATTGAGACGAATGCGAAGTGCCCACAGAAATTTGCTAGCTGAGTTGCCCTTGAACGAGTGAGTGGACCGGGTGCATTGATGCTATCAGTTATTCTTTCAATCTGCACTTCATTGGCAACGCGAGGATGTACAGGGCGAAGATTTTGCTCTTGCTGATCATTGTCATTGTTAGAAGGAATGTCTTCAGGCTGAGCATTGTCTTCATGTTGATTAGGTGCTGAGATGATAAGTTCTTCTTCAGGATGAGCTTCAGAAGGTATAATTTCTCCAGTTCCCATTAGCTTGATTGATTCACTGGATGGAACTTCATCTAGCACATTTGACAGTTGCTCTCTTTGTGAACCGTTGGTCTCATCAAACCGCACATCCACTATTTCAACCACTTTGTAATGAAAGAGATTGAAGACTCTGTAGGAGTGCAAATCCTTTCCATATCCAAGCATAAAACCCTCATGTGCTTTTGGTGCAAACTTTGAGGTGTGATGTGGGTCCTTGATCCAGCACCTGGCGCCAAATACTCTGAAGTAACTGACATTTGGCTTCTTGCCAGTAAGGAGCTCATAAGATGTCTTGTTTAGAAGCTTGTGAAGATAAACATGATTGATTGTATGGCATGCAGTATCAATGGCTTCAGGCCAGAATTTTCTTGGAGTCTTGTATTCATCTAGCATCGTTCTGGCCATCTCAATGAGTGTTCTGTTCTTGCGTTCGATGACCCCATTCTGCTGTGGCGTGTACGGGGCTGAGAATTCATGTGTGATGCCCAAGGTATCAAGATATGTATCAAGGCCAGTGTTCTTGAATTCAGTGCCATTGTCACTTCTGATATGCTTTATCTTGGCGCCATAGTTGTTCATTGCTCGATTTGCGAAGCGTCTGAAGACATCCTGCACTTCAGTCTTGTAAAGGATTATGTGCACCCAAGTATATCTAGAATAATCATCAACAATGACAAAGCCATAGAGACAAGCAGTAGTAGTAAGAGTTGAGTAATGAGTGGGACCGAAAAGATCCATGTGAAGCAGTTCGAAGGGTCGAGTAGTGGTCATGATTGTCTTCGAGGGATGTTTGGCCCTTGTCATCTTTCCTGCCTCATAGGCACCGCATAAGTGATCTTTCTTGAACTTGACGCCCTCGATGCCTATGACATGCTTCTTCTTTGCCAGGGTGTGGAGGTTCCTCATGCCAGCATGCCCAAGCCTCCGATGCCAGAGCCAGCATTCTGAAGCTTTTGCTAGAAGACATACGGCAAGCTGTGGTCCTGCTGAGAAATCTACCACATACAAATCATCTTTTCTATACCCTTCAAATACTATAGACTTGTCAGATTCCATTAGAACAAGGCAAAGATATTTTCCAAATATTACGATCATGTTTAAATCGCAAAGCATTGAGACAGACATTAAGTTGAAGCCAAGGGATTCAACAAGCATGACTTTATCCATGTGTTGATCCCTTGAGATTGCAACTCTACCTAGACCCAATACCTTACTTTTACCAGTGTCAGCAAATGTGATGTGGCTCTTGTCGGATGGGCGTAAGGTTGAGTCCATAAGAAGGCTTCTTTTGCCAGTCATGTGATTTGTACACCCACTATCAATAATCCATTCTGAAGACGTTGGTGTCGTACCCTACAGTGCAGTTAGGGGGATAGGCTTCACGAAGAGCATTGTGAAGCAAAAACATTTGACGAACCAGTGGGTTATGAAAGCTTAGATCCAGATTAGGACTAATAGGGAGAGTAGCAAGCGATTCAGGAACGAAGTACATAGTAAGACCATTCGGGCATTTGATCTTGCGCCCTACAAGATGTTTAAAGTCCCCAGCAATAGCGTCAGACGATTTTGGTTTTCTGCTGGAGACCTTTCCCTGCAAAAGAGAGTTAAGCTTTCTTAGCCACCCACATCTTCAAGGGTGGCGTAGAAGCAATAAGTCTAAGTGCAGCATCTGAGAACTTTGGCTTTGGAGCCCTAGCAAACAGTCTTGCAGGCGGACAATAGTACTCATAAGAATAATCAGAATAGTTCTTGGTCTTATGAACATGGCGGTTTGATGAACCGCTCTCATATTCATATGCCTGAGTATGGTTTCCCTGCAAAACATTTGCGTTAGTGCGACTCAAGTGAGTCCTCTGTCTGTATGAAGCCTTTGGACCGTATGAAGCCTTTGGTCTAAGGTTTGTCTTCTTCACGTGAGGTGTCATGATGACATTCACAGGAAGATTCTCCAGACACCTTTTCAGAACCCAGATCTTCTTCATAGGCGGTCCATTCCTGCAGTTAGTACCAATGTACCTGGCAAACACTTCACCATTCTGATTCTTAAACAGTTTATAGTTTGCATCAAGGGATTCATCAATGATAATTGGGTTAGCACAAGTGAAGCCAGATAGATTGGATGGATCTGCTGAAGGTTCCGTTGCAGCAACCCACGTGGTTTTGGGGTACTGCTCAGGTTTCCAGTAAGAACCATCAGCATTCATTTTCCTTACGAACCCAACACCCTCTTTCCTCGGGGTTCGGTTCAGAATCTGCTTTTTGAGGACATTACATAGTGTCTGATGCCCTTTAAGACTTTTGTACATCCCTGTTTCAAGCAATGTCTTCAACCTAGCATTCTCATCAGCAATAGCAGTGGTATCCTCAGCAGAGGGGTTAGTTACCACATCAACAGTTGAAGATATTGCAACAGTAGTAGCAGTAGAACATTCAGCAACAGAAGTAGCATTATCACGCTCAATGCAATTATGACATGGTGGTTCAAATCCTTCCTGAGCGGAACTGATCTGTTTGGCGCGAAGTGACTCGTTTTCCTTTTGAAGATCTTCATGAGCCGCTCTCAATTTCTCAAGATCTTGCTTCCTTTGAAGATAATCATATGAAAGATTTTCATGAGTTGTTGAGAGAGTTTCATGACAACTTTCAAGTTCCTCATACTTAACGTGAAGATTTTTTATATCTTCAATTAAGGATTCAGATCGAGTCATTTCAGCACCTAACAGATCATCGCTTCTGTCTAACAGTTTTTGAATATGTTCCATAGCTTTCTGTTGTTCAGTTGCAATTTTAGCAAGTGTTTTGTAGCTGGGTTTTGAACCACAATCAGAGTCATCGTCACTAGATGTTTGATAGTGAGTAGTGCGTGTGTTTACCTTGGCACCGCGTGCCATGAAGCAGTAGGTAGAAGCGGAGTAGTCCTTGTCATTTGCATGGGTGTCGGTGATGAAGTCATTGTCTTCAGTGTTGAAGATGGACTTGGCAACGTATGCTGTAGCCAGACTTGCGACGCCTGAATCGGACTCCTCCTTAGACTCCACCTCTGCCTCCTCAGAAGCGGACTCCTCCTCTGAATCCATTTCCTTGCCAACAAACGCACATGCCTTGCCAGATGAGCTCTTCTTGTGTGATGAAGACTTTGAGGAAGACTTGGAAGAAGACTTTGAGTATTTCTTCTTCTTCTTCTTGTCGTCAGAGTCATATTCCTTGCTCTTCTTCTTCTTTTTGTTCTCGTTGTCCCACTGTGGACACTCAGAGATGAAGTGGCCAGGTTTCTTGCACTTGTGACATGTTTTCTTCTTGTAGTCGTGAGCAGAAGCTTCATCATTCCTTGAGCTTGATCGGGAAGACTTTCTGAAACCTTTCTTCTTGGTGAATTTTTGGAACTTCTTCACAAGCATAGCAAGTTCCCTTCCAATGTCTTCAGGATCATCCGAACTGCTGTCAGATTCTTCTTCAGATGAGGAGACAGCTTTTGCCTTCAAGGCACGAGTTCGCCCATAGTTTGGACCGTAGATATCTCTTTTCTCAGAAAGCTCCCTTCCAATGTCTTCAGGATCATCCGAACTGCTGTCAGATTCTTCTTCAGATGAGGAGACAGCTTTTGCCTTCAAGGCACGAGTTCGCCCATAGTTTGGACTGTAGATATCTCTTTTCTCAGAAAGCTGAAACTCATGTGTGTTGAGCCTCTCAAGTATGTCAGACGGATCAAGTGTCTTGAAATCAGGACGTTCTTGAATCATCAGGGCTAGGGTGTCAAACGAACTATCAAGTGATCTCAGTAGTGTCTTGACGACTTCATGTTTGGTGATCTCAGTAGCGCCGAGGGCTTGAAGCTCATTTGTGATGTCAGTGAGTCGGTCAAATGTGAGCTGGAAATTCTCATTGTCATTTCGCTTGAAGCGGTTGAAGAGGTTGTGAAGGACACTGATTCTCTGATCTCTCTGGGTTGAGACGCCTTCATTGACCTTGGAGAGCCAGTCCCAGACCAACTTAGATGTTTCCAAAGCACTCACACGGCCATACTGTCCTTTGGTCAGATGACCGCAGATGATATTCTTGGCAGTAGAGTCCAGTTGAACGAACTTCTTGACATCAGCAGCAGTGACACCTTCTCCAGCCTTGGGAACGCCGTTCTTGACGACATACCATAGGTCGACGTCAATGGCTTCAAGATGCATGCGCATCTTATTCTTCCAGTAGGGATATTCAGTTCCATCGAAGACGGGGCACGCAGCGGAGACTTTAATTATCCCTGCAGTCGACATAGCTAAAACTCCAGGTGGTTAAACCGAATCACACAAAACAAGGGAGCACCTTGCTCTGATACCAATTGAAAGTGTGTTATATCAACTAGAGGGGGGTGAATAGGTGATTTTTATGAAAGTCTTCAAAATGTGCAAGTTATGAAGACAAACAATAGAAATAAACCTATTACCCTGCAGCGGAAGGTAGACTACACTAGGCAAGCCATAGTCAAGTATTCAATAGAGTGAAAGCACAATGACTAGTAGCAGCAATGTAGTAAGGATCAGGTAGGAAGATATTGTGAAGCCACACAGAACACGCAGTCACTCAGTGAAGACAAAAGATAGTGCGAACATACAATGACTTCACAAGGAGTAACGGTAAGTAAAGGGAAGGGAAGATGAAACCAGTGACTCGCTGAAGACAATGATTTGTTGGACCAGTTCCAGTTGCTGTGACAACTGTACGTCTAGTTAGGGCGGCTAGGTATTTAAACCTTAGGACACACAGTCCCGGACACCCAGTCCTGAACACGCAGCTCAGGACACCCAGTCCTCACCGTATTCCCCTTGAGCTAAGGTCACACAGACCTCGCCCAATCACTCTGGTAAGTCTTCAAGGTAGACTCCCAAACCTTCACAGACTTCATTCACCGGCAATCCACAATGTCTCTTGGATGCTCAGAACGCGACGCCTAACCGGTTGGAGGATGCACAGTCCTCAAGTGTAATAAGTCTTCAGATCACTCAGACAAGAAGACTTAAGTGATGCCTAATTCTCTTTGGCTCTGGGTGGTTAGGGCTTTATCCTCGCAAGGAATTCTCTCTCAAAGGCTTCGAGGTGGGTTGCTCTCAAACAACAAAAGCCGTACTCTGAATCTAAGCAGCCAACCGTTTATGGTTGTAGGGGGTGGGCTATTTATAGCCACTTGGCAACCCGACCTTATTTGTCCGAAATGACCCTGGGTCACTAAGGAACTGACATGTGTTCCAACGGTCAGATTTCAAACTCACACGGCAACTTTACTTGGGCTTCAATCAAAGCTGACTTGCCCGACTCTGGACAAGATTCGCTCTCAAAGTCTTCACTCGAAGACATAGGTTTTGTTTAAGCATCACTTCAGTCATTCTGACTGGTTCTCTTGGACCCCAGTTAACAGTACGGTGGTTCCTATGACTCAACACAGAAGAAAGAGAACTACGAAAGATCTAAGTCTTTGAGCTCCATAGGCTTCATGTGGTGTCTTCTCTTGTCATAGTCTTCAATGTGAATATCTTCATATACCATCTTTGACTTCAATGTCTTCATACATTTTTAGGGGTCATCTCTGGTAGGAAAACTGAATCAATGAGGGACTTCTACCTGTGTTATCCTGCAATTCTCACAAACACATTAGTCCCTCAACTAGGTTTGTCGTCAATACTCCAAAACCAACTAGGGGTGGCACTAGATGCACTTACACCATCCCGCTCCACCTCCAGCTCCTTCACCTTGTCGGCATGGACCAAGGCTTGAGCATTGAGTGCCTCCTTGTGCCTCTGCTCCAGCTCCTGGGTCTGCTGCGTGACGAGCTTATCACCTCCTCATCCTTGCCGTGAAGTGTGGAGGCGAGTACCTCCTCATGAGCGGCAAGGTCCTCCTCCTAGGAGTTCAGCTTGGCCTGGTGCTGGTGCCGAGCGGCCTCGTCCTTGGCGGCCTATTCCTTCGCCGCCTCCTGGGCTTTCTCGACATCAGCCTGCTTCAGGATGAGCTCCTGTTTGCGCTCGGACAGCAAATCCCGGGCAACCTTGAGTTTATCATGGGTTTGGCAGAACCAGGCATCCATCTCGACGACGTGCTCCTCGAGATCCACCTCCGCCTTGTCTACCGCCACCATCCTGGATTTTGCCTTGTCCAGGCGGGCACGGTGAAGCGTCTGGAGCTTCTGGAAGTTGGCGCTCATGGCCCGAAGCATCTGTTCCTCTTGGGAACTGCCACCACCGGTGCTCAGTTCGTCAACAACCTAAAGCCTGGCGGAGGCAAGCGCCTCGTCGTCGAACACCTCCCCCTCGGTTGGCGCCCTGGTGCTTGCCGTTCCTAGGAGGTGGACGAACAGGTCGTCGCCCACCTTCAAGTACTTACCCGAGCCAGTGGCAGCAGAGGAGGAAGGTTGGTCGTCAACCACCCCCTCCTCAGCAGCGGCCTTGCCGGCCTCCCCGGCAGGCCCCGTGCCGGCCTCCTCGGCAGCAGCCTTGCCGGCCTCCCCGGTAGGCCCCTTGGCAGCATCCTCAGCGGCGGTCTTGGTGGCCTCCTCGATGGCGATCTTGTCAGCCTCGGCCTTGGCATCCCTGGTGACCTCCTCGATGACAGTGTCAATGTCCTCCCGGTCTGCCGAGGAAGGGTCTTGTCAGATCACGGGTTCCGGCACAACCCTTAAGGTTCGAACTCTGGGGTGCACGCGAAGATCTCCCCCCTACCGATCCACGTCCTGGCTCGGCTAAGATCTTACAGGCTAACTCGACGAACTCGCAACACAAAGGACACAAGATTTATACTGGTTCGGGCCATCGTTGTGGTGTAATACCCTACTCCAGTGTGGTGGTGGTGGATTGCCTCTTAGGCTGAGGATGAACAGTACAGGGGAAAGAACAGCCTCCTAAGGAGAGGTGTTCTTGTGCTTGGCGAACTTGTGTGTGTTCTGGTCTCTCTTGATCCGACCCTGGCTATCGTTCCCTCTCTCTAGCTATGGTGGTGGCTAGTCCTATTTATAGAGGCCCTGCTCCTCTCCCCAAATATTGAGCGGGAAGGGAGCCAACAACGACCAATTTGAAAGGGGACAGCTTGTACAGCTTGTCCTGACAAAAGTGGTCTTTGCCTGCAAAAGGCTCTAGTGGTGATGCCGTCTTGGGCTCCACGGTGACCTCCGTCTTTCCGTCCTGCTGGTCTAGGTCTCATTGCACCAATATGGAAACCTTTGCTTGATGCCTCGGTACTCCGCGTCTGCGCTTGCCCCCCTAGCACCAAAGAGGAATCAAGGACGCTGCCTGCTGGCGCCCGCCTGGCGCCCACCTGGCCTTGATCGTCATGGCTCACGTCACTAGAACCTCGCGAGGTTTGCCTGGCCTTGAACTCTCCGCCCCTCGTGAGCCATCCTGGTGAGGCCGCTCCTAAGGAGGTCTTGTGTCGTCCGCCTCGCGAGGCTTGGCGCCTCGCGAGGGTCTTGAATGTCTTGTTGATGAAGATGGGTCGTACGGGCCCGCTCGCAGAGCCATGCCGTGGGCCGTAGGCAGGAAAGTCTGGGGACCCCTGTTCCCAGAACACTGACAAGAGCCCCCGGGCCCAACGCGTGCTCGGGCTTGGCTTCGAGGCGAAGCCAAAGGTCAAGTGCAGAGCGCCATGGGCCCCAATAGCATGTGGCCTTGGTCGATGTGTGGCGGTTGATTGAACGTGGGCGCCTCCGCTCCCCCATGCTGCCTTGATACCCGCCTGGCTAGACGGCCACCGCGGTCTACACGGTTATTCTTCCATCGCTTGCGCCATTCTCCTCAAATTCCTCTGCTCCCCCCGGACTCTGCTCCTCTTTCCAATCTGACCTTAGCTCTGCTTGCCCCATCGCCATGGTGCCGACGCAAGCGGATAAGGGGAAGAAGCCTCTATCTTCGGCTAGTGCGCCCCCGGCCGCCGAGCCCGCAGTTGGCCGGTCGTTGGTGCTCAATGATGAGGCTATGGGCAAGGTGTCTCCCATGCTCGCCCCTAGCTTCAATCAATGGGGAAAGACGGCGGCTTGGCCTGCATATCATGCTCGCATCGACCAGGCGGCCACTGAGGTCCCCTTCTTCATCGATGCCCTTTGGGCCGGCTTGGTCCCTCCTTTCTCCGCCTTCTTCAACGATGTGCTTGCGCATTATCAGATCCATATGCTGCACCTTGATCCTCAATCCGTGACCCTTCTTGCCGTCTTCGCCTTTGTTTGCGAGGCCATGGTAGGCATTGCTCCTTCCGTGGCTCTTCTCCGCCACTTCTTCTCGTTGCACCTGATTGATCCTAGGCAGAGTTCCGGATGCCTGAGCTTTCAGGCCGTGGCGGCGACGGCTGGAGACGGGATCGACTTTGAACTTCCACCATCCACGAGCGAGTTTCAGACACGGTGGGTGTTTGTTGATGCCGGAGTGCTCAGCTCCTCTCCTTCAGGGTCTGCCATTCCTAACTCCAGTTGGTGCCACCGGAGGCTCGCCGATCCGCGCCTTGCCCTCGTCTGGCTCAGGTTGAGGTGGCTCAAAGACCTTGGCATGACTGCACCTATGGTGGTGAAGGAGTTCGTCCGGCGCCAAATCGCTCCTCTTCAGCGCCACTCCCGGCTGATGTGGGCCTTGCTCAGCAGCCAGGACCACATGAGACTTCAGGAGTAAGGGCTCCCCCTTGAGGCGCGGCGAATGGTGCTTGAGGTCCTGACAGGCGTCCCGTTGCCAGACGACTTGCCGAGGAGGAGTTGCCCGTTGTACCGCTGCTTGAACAAGATGACATTCGCGGAGCGGATGCCCTCCTTCAACGAGTGGGGGCTGTGCCCAGTTGGCCTCGTGGGGCCCCGTGAGAATCCCATCGTCGTGGTCCCGCTCCTTGAAGCTGGCGTCGGGCTCGCCCCAAGTGTGGGTGCAGGGGGCGAGCACCGCTGGGGGCCGATAGTGAAGGTGCCAAGATGCTAATGCCGCCCGGGGCTCCCAAGGCGTCGACCTCGGGGACTCGTGACTCTTGCCCTGGGTCGGCGGTTGAAGGGGTGAAGCAGCCCGCGTCTCCCGAGGCCGGGGCTCCTGAGGCCTCGGCAAGTCACTACGAGGCAGAGCCGGATAGCTCCCCTCAGCTTGGCGCTTCTGAGGCTGCCCCTCCGAGCACTTCTCCAGCTGCGCCTCATGTCGGCCGCCATGTCCAGCGCTTCGGCCGGCTTTGCATGGACTTCGAAGAACTCCGCAAGAGGAAGGGGTCCCCGGGCTACGGCAGCGACACCTTTGGGCTGTTAAAACGGAGGAAGTACATCGCTGTTGACGATTAAGTACCTCATCTTGGTGATCTTCTGCGTGTTGCTTTCCTTCCTAACGATTGTCTCATCAGGACCCCTTTTGCCAAGGCCGTGAAATATCCTGAGAAGTAGCTCCCTCTCGCCCCGTTTCCCCCTGCCAAACTCGAGTGCCGCAGGCTCGTGCGCTGCCCACGGCATGGGGTCAACCGTGGGAGTCGGCCGTCTTTTCTTCGTCGTCTTTTCTTCACAGCCTTGCTCGGAGAATAGCAAGCGTGCCAAGGGCTCCTCCCCTGGTCGTGTACGGCGGCTGGTTGGCTTCGATCCTGGGGTCTTCTTCAAGCAGCGGACCTTCACTTGTTCAGGCCCCTCGTGAGGCCCTCCCCACTAATGGGTGGATGCCACCCTCCAGCCCCCTGCTGAGAGGGGGCGAGCCACTTCAGGCCCCATTTGTGGTCCCCATGGTGCAGGATGAAGTCAGCAGCATGCTCGGGTCGGCGCGAGAAAGGAGCGATGTTCGCCACGAGCTCTTTCAGGAGGCGATGGGTGCGATGAACTGGCTTGGTGAAGAGCTCGTGGATGTGGACGCGCGCCTCGAGGCCGAGGGTCTTCAGCTGGTGGAGGAGTGGCATAAGCTGAAGGTGGCCATCAACCTCGGGCGCCACCAGCGTGAGCTCGATAATGCGAAGGACGAGGCTTCCCTCGCAGCCTCCCGTGAGGCCTGCTCCCGAGCTCTGGAAGAGGCTCGGGAAGCTGACCGCCGTCGCGAGGCCGCAAAGAAGCGCTTGTGGGAGCTCCAAGCCTGGAGCGCCATCTTGGATCAGCAGGTGGAGGTGCGCAGGGCTGCCCTTGCGTCGTTGAGGGGGATGCCTGCCGAGGAGGAAGAGATCCAGAAGTGCGAGGAGGCGCCAGCGCTGGAATCCGTGGAGCGCAGCCTCGAACTCGAACGGTTGGAGACGAGGGAGCGCCAGGTTGCTAAGGCGGAGGATGATGTCGGCGCACGTGAGGCTAGGGCCCAGGAGGAGGTCGACCGCTAGGTGGCCGAGGCTCATGCGGATCTCGAGAGTAGGCACGACCTGAAGCTGAAGCTCGTGCAATTCGGGGCCGCTGGTAGGACCGCTGTCCTCAAGTCCAGGTTGATCGAGGTGGAGCGGCCCGAGGAGGCCTCCACAGCCGCCCTGGCCTCGGTGCAGGCTTAGCTGGCTTCCGCTCGCGCCGAGATGCTCTCTCTTCGGCAGCGGGTCGCCGACGCCGAGTCCATCGTGCGGCAGAACAAGGACGAAGTGCTTCAGTGGCGGACCTCAAGAATAGGGCCAACACCGTCCTGGGCCATACCTGTGATGAGAATCCTCCTCATCCCCATGTGAACGACTACGCCAGCCACCTCTGCTTCTTCACCGACGTGGTGATGCGCCTGCAGAACCGTTTCGAGAGGGCTCGCCAGCTTGTCGAAGAGAGGGGTCACAGCCTGTTCGGGCGCGCGTTCTCCCGCGTCTTCAGCCATCTCCAGAACGTCGATCCCAACTTCGATTTTGACACCACCATTGCTCCCATACCTGAAGCCATCCGGGGCGACCTGGCGCGGTGGGTTAAAGACAACATGGATGCGCTGGTCAGGGCCTTCACTTCTGCGATGACGGGGGTGGTAGTTGCGCGAACGAAGGCGTCATGGTCAATGATGGCGATGGCGGCGCCGAGGGAGGTGATGGTAATGCCAATGATGATGGCAGCGATGCCAGTGACGCGTCCGAGGGCGATCCTGGGGGCGCGGCAAGCGACCTGTCCGATTGATTCCATGCTTCTCACCTGATTGCCCTGCACGTAGAAGCTCGGGCGCGGCCCCGGAGGTTGTAAGAGCATTTTGGGACGGGGAGCCCCTCATGTAAATATACTACTGCCTCTACCCCTTTAGGTTGAATTGAATATGCGTCTTCACGAACTCACATATGTTGGGGCAAGGTTGTTGTTGCGGTTTACCTTAGCCTGGACGAGCCCAAAACCGGCGCAAGAGATTGTGGGTTTCTGGGAAGCTCCTGAGGAATTCGTTGACACACCCGAGGGGGGGCCTGTGATAAGCGAGCGCCAGCCGCGGTGCGACACGTGCGTGGCTCGTGTGCTTCATGCCCAGCCCCGCTCGTAAGGGGCCCGCGGGGGGGGGGGAGTGATAGGCGCGAACTCCGAAATAAGGCAAGAACCAGACTTCGAGAAATAGCTCGAACGAGAAAAGGCATCCCCCCGCACGCATCAAATGAAAATCCAACTTCAACTTAAATCCAAATCTAGAAGGCAGGGTTACAGAAAAGAGATCCAAAGAAAATGGCCGCGTCCGGCGCCTAGTCTAGTCTTCGACGTCTTCTCACCAGCGCGCAGCTAAGTGCTGCCACTAGGCATGGGAGGGAGCCCCTGAGGCCCAAGGGCGGTGCTCCTGAGACTCCGGGGCGTGTACAACCCCACTCATTATTACGTGAGAGTGTCACGTGCGGAGATCTTCACAGGCGTGAGCCTTACTTCATATTGCCTGACGAGGGCCCCGCCTTGCGCCACCCCCTACCACCACCGGGACGACCGGAAACCAGGATGGCCCAACGAGGGCAGAGCGGACGCCAGCGGCACCCTCGGCGACCACGGGTCCTCTACCGGGGGAAGGGTCGCCGGCGCCACCCCGGCAGAGGGCCTACCTCCGGGAGTTGCCTTGCTCCGTGCGACGCGGGATGGGGCCTTGCTCCTGGCCCCTCCCACGCAGCCCCTGGTGAGCCTCTTCTGGCGAGACGGATACCACCGCGCCGGAACCGTCGCCGGGTGCTGTGACCTGGCTCACTTGCGATTCATGGTTAGAGTAAGCCTGCCCCTGGGAGATTAGTGGTACCCCTATAGTTGTTGTTGACGGTGCGATTGGTGGGGCTATCGGGCGGCTCCTAGAAGGCCTCAGCTCCTAGCGCCTCTTCTTCCCAGCCCGGCTCGAGGAATGAGCTGGGGTCATCTTCTGGCGCGTACTCCTGGTTCATCTTGCGGGGCACGTAGGCCTCCGACGCCCTTACTCCGAAGGCCTCGCCGTAGTGCCCCACGCTCCATGTCGCCCCGCTCAAGATGTCATCCTGAGGATGGTGGGGTAGCGCCTCACCAGGGGCGTGCGCAGTGACGCTCATGCCCACACCCATCTGAGGTGGTGCGGGTGCAAGGGGGCGCCCTCCGCCGTGGATCGTGCTGATGTCGACGAAGCCCCGGGCGCACTTGGGGGTACGCGGGCGCGGCGAGGCCCGCCGTGGGATCCTGCCACTGCCTGGGGCGTGAGCTGGTAGCAGAAGGGCGGTGCTCCCATGGTCACCGCGTCCAGTAGCTCGGCGACGCGTTCCAGCAGTGCATCCCGGTCGCTCTTCATCAGTCGGCACCGCAGTAGCTCCCGTGCCACCGTCAGCGCAGCCCGCATGTTCGCCAACTCCCTCCTGGTGTGCGGCACCATCGTCGCGGAGTGGCTTGCGGCCCTTGCAGCAGCTCACCTCTGTCGGGGAGTAAGAGCAGAGGGTGAGTGACCGCGCCGCCCACACCCCGTGGTGTTTAGCGGTGCGCATGCTGCCTGAGACGCGGGGTTGTGGTCTTCCTGGGCCGGTAGCGTCGTCTGGGCTGGCCAGGCTGCCCAGCGGTTGACGTTGGTCCTCGAGTTGCCTGACATCGGAGCCGCGAGGCGCCCAAGGATCAACGAGCGGTTCGGCCGATGGGAGAAGAGCCCCGGTGCACCCCTACCTGGCGCGCCAAATGTCGGACCACGGGTTCCGGCACAACCCTTAAGGTTCAAACTCTGGGGTGCGCATGAAGATCTCCCCCTACCGATCCACGTTCTAGCTCAGCTAAGATCTTGCGGACTAACTCGACGAACTCACAACACAAAAGACACAAGATTTATACTGGTTCGGGCCACCATTGTGGTGTAATACCCTACTCCAGTGTGGTGGTGGATTTCCTCTCGGGCTAAGGACGAACAGTACAGGGGGAAGAACAGCCTCCTAAGGAGAGGTGTTCTTGTGCTTGGCGAACTTGTGTGTGTTCTGGTCTCTCTTGATCCGACCCTGGCTATCGTTCCCTCTCTCTAGCTATGGTGGTGGCTAGTCCTATTTATAGAGGCCCTGGTCCTCTCCCCAAATATTGAGCGGGAAGGGAGCCAACAACGGCCAATTTGAAAGGGGACAGCTAGTACAGCTTGTCCTGACAAAAGTGGTCTTTGCCTGTAAAAGGCTCTGGTGGTGACGCCGTCTTGGGCTCCATGGTGACCTTCATCTTGCCGTCCTGCTGGTCTTGGTCTCGTTGCACCGATATGGAAACCTTTGCTTGATGCCTCGTTACTCCGCGCCTGCGCTTGCCCCCTTAGCACCAAAGAGGAAACAAGGACGCTGCGGACGCTGGCGCCTGCCTGGCGCCCGCCTGGCCTTGGTCGTCATGGCTCACTTCACTAGAACCTCGCGAGGTTTGCCTGGCCTTGAACTCTCTGCCCCTCGAGAACCAACCTGGTGAGGCCGCTCCTAAGGAGGTCTTGTGTCATCCGCCTCGCGAGGCTTGGCCCCTCGCGAGGGTCTTGAATGTCTTGTTGATGAAGATGGGTCATACGGGCCCGCTCGCAGAGCCACGCCGTGGGCCGCAGGCAGGCAAGTCTGGGGACCCCCATTCCCAGAACGCCGACAGATCTGGATACCAAGAAGGGGAATGAGGCAGAGCCAAGGTCGAGGTTCAAAAAGAAGAAGAAAGAACAGGGATGGGAAACAAATGACTTATCCACATCGGGCTAGGAAGAAGTGGCGCCCTCCCCGCCAGCATTCGTTGCAGGGGCAGGACCCCTGACACCCAAGTTCGCCTCCTCCTCCTCCATATCCGCGGGCTTGGTGGTGGATGCACTTGCCGGAGACGCCCCTTGGGGCAGCGTAGTCGAGGGGGGCGGCGTGTTGGGGGTGGCCCTCGGCGGTTCCTCCTACTGCCGTTCTTCTCCTGCAAATCCGGCAAGGTCAGCATCAAGGATTCACACCCCAATGCTCCTCAGTGGAGGAGTGAGTGATGAACTCACGCTGGGGGTTGAAGCGAGGGCCGCGTCAGGGGCTGCTATTCGGGCTGCTCACCACCAACACAAGCGTATGCGAAGTACCCATTGGGGGTTGTCGCCCATCGAGGCCTTGGCCCTTTTTGCCACCCTCTGGGCCAACATCTCCGTGTCCCTGTGAAGATAACATCAAATCAAAAGCGGATAACACGGGCGTAAGGTCAGGAGATGATGGGGGCAAAATACTTACTCGTCCTCCACCTCCTCCTCCACTGACTTCCTTTTCCTCTTCGGTCTAAAAGATCCAAGGTCGAATTCGACCTCTAGGGTGTTGTCCGAGGGGGGGGGGAGAGGGAGATGGGGTCTGGCACCACTTGGACGAGGAGGAGGCAGTCATTGTCTTCTTCACCACCGCGGCCTTCACTGCCTTCTTCGCTGCCGCGGCTTTCATCGCCCTCGTCTCATGCATGGGCTGCTCCTATGTCAGTTGCCGCTGCGCGGCCCTGCCGGGCCGGACCGGCTCACCGGAGCTGGCCCGTCGCAGGACGCGTTTCCTTCCCGGGGACGGAGGGTCGCCCGCCTCGGCTTACTCTTCGGGCGAGTCGTAGCCCGCATCTTCAGTAAGGGGGGCTGCGGCGCCAACACTGCTGGCCTCCCCGGCAGACTCCGCCCACTGGGTGAGCTCTCTCTCCTCCGTGGCCACCTCGGCCTCGTCCTCCATGGCGTCGGCGCTGCCGGCCTCCTTGGCAAGCGCCGCTTCCGCCGCCATGGCAGCGATGTAGTCCAACTCCTCCTTGGCGGTGTCGCGGATGAGCAGCAGCTCGTCGTGGACATAGCCCTCCGACAAGTTGTCGAAAAACTCCTAGACTTGCTCTGCTGACGGCTCGGCCCAGGCCGGGTCGAGGCCGTGCGCGTTGAAGTCTGGCATCATGGCAATTATGGCGGACTGGCGAGAGTTGTTGCTCAGCGGGACCACTCCTGCCGGCAACCCAAACAAGGGCCCCTTGCCGGCCTTCGCGGCCTTGTCGTTCCTTTCAACCCAGCCATCGTCGTCCACATTGAACTGGAAGAGCCTCTGGCAAAAATGGGCATGCCCCAGCACTGTGAAGTTATGCTTCTGGCCAGGCCATAGCCTCATGACATCGTCCGCATTCCTGAAGTCCCAAGCCGCCCTCCCCTTGTTGTGCAGCGAAGCGATTCGGCAATGGATGAAATCGGCCCCGATAATCTCAAGGGTGAGCCCGGCCATGGTGAGGCTATGGATCCTGGTGGTGGCGATCATGAGCTTCTTATCGTCGACATCAAGGTCGCTCCAGTCCTTGCGGCGGGATGGCGGGCTCTGACGAACTTGGCAGAACTCCTGCGAATCCTCCACCTTGATCCAGAGCCATTGGCCCCGCCACTCGTCCCACCTCTCCTTCTGGGCACCCTCTGGGTACGTGCCTTTCTCCTGGGTCCTCGGGATCCAGGTGATGCACCCAGAAATGGCGTCCCCTGGCTGGATGCGAGGATAGAAGTAGTGGCGGAAGAGCGTCGTGCTAGGGAACACTCCGGCGAAGCCCTCGCAGAGATGGGCGAAGAGGGCCATGCACGCCATGGCATTCGGCACAAAGTCAAGGAGGTGAAAGCCGAAGGTGTGCATGATGTCATTGAAGAAATCACAGAAAGGGGGGCAGAGCCCGCAAGAAAAGTAATCGACGAAGAAGGGATACCGATCTGGGCCGGCCTTGGCGAAATCGGCGGGGATGATGTGTGTAGTAGGGTGCCCCGTCGTCTCCCTCCCCCATAGGGTCTTAAAGTAGTCCCTGAGGTGGACTGCATCAACCGTCGAGGGGAAATAGGCGTGTTGCGTCCGCAGCACCGCCAACTCGCTCTCTGACGCCTTTTTCACCCCGACGTCCTTGGCCACCCCTTTGCCTTTGCCTATCTTGGGCGCCATGGCGACTAAGAGGGGATGGAGGATTAAGGGCAGTAAGGGCGCGGCGGCGGCGAGCAAAGGCAAAGGCTTGAGGAGGAAGAAGGAAGCGGCGGTTCCGAGATTCGAGAAGGCATAGGGGGTAAATGAGCAGCGCGCCTGCGATTTCCCCTTTTTTATGGGGAAGGCACGGGCCGCCTCTTTACCATTTACCATGATGTGATGCAGGCATGCACCAACCGCCCCACGCACGACCGCCACATCACACATTCAACGCGGGTCGTGGGGAAGCGCCAGTGGGTGAGGGAGTTACTGCGGTAAAACTCCGTCGCACGTGCGCCCGCGCACAGTTCTGGGCCTGGCCCGATAACACTCCGCGCTTGTATGCGGCCCAGGCCCAGGGGCTCCTGTCGGTATACAAAAGTAGGGGTCCCTTTTGTACCCCTTTACTTGTGTGCGGGCAGTCGCAGCCACGTGCCTACGGCCACGCTTGGCGGAGAAGAGGAAGCAAAGGCCTAAGACTACTAGAGCAGCGCCAAGCCGAAGGCACGAGAAGCAGAGGGGCGAGGTGACCCCCCCCCCCCCCCGGCAAGGCCCTTGCCGGGGTGCCTTCACGGCCCCGGCAAGAGTCTTGCTGGGGCGACTTGCCCCACACCAACAAGGCCGCCACCCTCGAGTCTAAGAGTCCCGACGCCATCAACCACATCGGAACCAAGACTCGGGAGGGGCCTCCATGGTGGCATGCAGACCTTGTGAAGACGAAGGGCCTACGAGGCCTAGATAGGAACCAAGAAACAAGACAACAGCAAGGCTCCTTGCCGAGGATGCCCACGAGGCCCCGGTAAGGCTCCTGCCAAAGCGTGTAGTGATGCGTAATACCCTACTCCTACTGGTTTATGTTTACTTGATGTGCATGAATTGTTCTTGTATGACATGTCGATGCATAGGTAGAGAGTTAGACTTCGTCATTGCATGATATATGTTGCTTTGTGCTCACTACTAAATGCCAAATCATTATTAATTAAAATTGGCTTTGACTTGGGATCCGGGTGGATCCATTACTTGAGCACTTTATGCCTAGCCTAATGGATTTAAAGAAAGCGCTACCAAGGAGACAACCCGGAAGTTTTAGAGATTCATTTATTTCTGTTGAGCACTTTTATATAGTTTAAAAACCAAAAAAATATAGAGGGGAACCTAAAAAATTTCGACGAAAGAGAAGCGATTGGAAGTTATGCATTCGAGAAGTGAGGGTCGACCTTGAACACTTGTGTTCATGCTCATGGAAACAATGTAAATTTTTCATGGAAGTTTCTCGCAAAAATAATTATCCCCTTGTAAAAATCTATTGTATAATAAAAATAATGTGCCAAGATTTGCCTTTAGGATGATTAGATTGCTTGTTGGTTTGTGCGGTGTAAAAACAGAAACTTTGGCTGTAGCGCATGAATTTTCATTTTTTTACTGGAACGTCAAAAGTTTCTGAAACTTTTTGCACATTATTTCTATACATTTTTTTATTTTTTCCTATTTTTTCAGAATTTTCAGAGAGCCATAAGTATGGTAGGTGTTCTGATTGCTATGGATTGTCCTGTTTAAGACAAATTCTATTTTTGATGCATTGTGGTTGCTTGTTTTGATGAAACTATCACCTCTATCGGTGGTATAAGCCATGGAAAAGTTATAATACAGTAGCTACAGTGCAAAAACAGAATATGAATGGGTTTGCAACAATACTTAGAGTAGTGATTTGCATTATTATACTAACGGATCTTACCGTGCTTTCTGTTGAGTTTTGTGTGGATGAAGTGATCAAGGATCGAGGAGGTCTCGATATGAGGAGAAGGAGGAGAGGCAAGAGCTCAAGCTTGGGGATGCCCAAGGCACCCCAAGTAAATATTCAAGGAGACTCAAGCGTCTAAGCTTGGGGATGCCGCGGAAGGCATCCCATCTTTCGTCAAGAAGTATCGATATGTTTTCGTCTTCGTTTCGTTCATGTGATATGTGTAAATCTTGGAGCATCTTTTGTGCTTAATTTTCATTTTTCTTTTATGCACCATGATGGTATGAGATAGTCCATGGTTGATTTATAGAATGCTCAGTGCACTTCACTTATATCTTTTGAGTATGGCTTTATAGAATGCTTCATGTGCTTCACTTATACCATTTAAAGTTTGGATTGCCTGTTTTCTCTAGAATGCTTGTTTGCTTCACTTAAATTTATTAGAGCATGATCTTTTGTAGAAATGATTAAACTATCATGCTTCACTTATATCTATTTAGAGAGTCAACAGGAATTGGTCATTTGCATGGTTGGTCGTGAAATCCTACATAAAACTTGTGGATCACTGAATATGATATGTTTGATTCCTTGCAATAGTTTTGCGATATAGAGATGGAATATGTGGGAAGTACTAGTAAATGGTTGTGGTTAGTAAGAATATTGGTGTTAAGGTTTGTGATTCCTGAAGCATGCACGTCTAGTCTCTCGTTATGCTATGAAGTTGGAGCATGATTTATTATTGATTGTCTTCCTTATGAGTGGCGGTCGGGGGAGAGTGATGGTCTTTTCCTACTAATCTATCCCCCTAGGGGCATGCATAGTAGTACTTTGCTTTGAGGGCTAATAAACTTTTGCAATATGTATATGAGTTCTTTATGACCAATGTGAGTCCATGGAATATACGCACTCTTACCTTTCCGCAGTTTGCTAGCCTCTATGGTACCGTGCATTGCCCTTTCTCACCTCGAGAGTCAGTGCAAACTTCGCTGGTGCATCCAAACCCCGTGATACGGTACGCTCTATGACACATAAGACTTATTATATCTTCCTCAAAACAGCCACCATACCTACCTATTATGGCCTTTCCACAGCCATTCCGGGATATATTGCCATGCAACTTCCACTGCTTCCATTTTGATGACTTGAGCATTCATTGTCATATTGCTTTGCATGATCATATAGCTGACATAGTATTTGTGGCTCAGCCACCATTCGTCATTTTTTATACATGTTACGCTAGATCATTGCACATCCTGGTACATTGCCAGAGGCATTCATATAGAGTCATATTTTGTTCTAGGTATCGAGTTGTAATTTTTATTTCTTTTGAGTTGTAACTAAATAGAATTGTGATGATCATCATTATTCATTATTAGAGCATTGCCCCAGTGAGGAAAGGATGATCGAGACTATGATTCCCCCACAAGTCGGGATGAGACTCCGGACAAAGAGAGAGAGAGAGAGAGAGAGAGAGAGAGAGAGAGAGAAATAAAAAAAGAAAAGAAAAGAAAAGAAAACATAAGAAAAAAAGAAAGAAAAAAGAAAAACAAAGAGAGAAGGGGCATGCTAGTTCCACACTTGTGCTTCAAAGTAGCACCATGCTTTTCATATAGAGCGTCTCCTATGTTGTCACTTTCATATACTAGTGGGAATTTTTCATTATAGGATTAGATGCACACCCACTTAGTTTTCATATTGAGCTTTCATACACTTATATCTTTTAGTGCATTCGTTGCATGGCAATCCCTACTGCTCGCATTGATATCAATTGATAGGCATCTCCATAGCCCGTTGGTTAGCCACGTCGATGTGAGACTTTCTTACTTTTTTGTCTTCTCTATATTTACCCCTATCATCATACTCTATTCCACCCATTATGCTATATCCATGGCTTGCGCTCATGTATTGTGAGGGTTGAAAAAGCTGAAGCGCGTTAAAAAGTATGAACCAATTGATCGGCATGTCATCAGGGTTGTGCATGATAAATACTTTGTGTTAAGAAGACAAAGCATGACAAGACTATATGATTTTGTATGGATAGCTTTCTTTAGCATTGATATTTTGAAAGACATGATTGTTTGTTGGGATGCCTGAGTATTGATGGCTTTATGTCAAATTATAGACTATTGCTTTGAATCATTCGTGTCTTAATATTCATGCCATGATTAAATAAATGATCAAGATTATGCTAGGTAGCATTCCACGTCAAAAATAATCTTTTTTTATCATTTACCTGTTCGAGGACGAGTAGGAATTAAGTTTGGGGATGCTGATACGTCTCTGTCGTATCTTTAATTTGATTGTTCCATGCCAATATTATACAACTTTTACATACTTTTGGCAACAATTTATATGATTTATTGGACTAACCTATTGACCCAGTGCCCCAGTGCCAGTTCCTGTTTTTTTTGCATGTTTTTTGTTTCGCAGAATATCCATATCAAACGAAATCCAAATGCAATAAAATTTTACAGAGAATTATTTTGCAATATATGTGATTTTTGGAACTTGGAATCAATGCCAGGGCGCACCCAAGTGGGTTGTGCTCACCTCGTACGTCGGTTGGATCTCTACTTCGGGGTGCAAGGAAGCTTATATTCGGAAAAAATCGTGTTAGCGCAATCGGAGTTACGGATCCCTCGGAATATAAGAAACGGTTTTCGGCCAGATCTGGGAAACGCGAAATGGAAGAGAACAGAGAGGTTGATCCAGTCTCGGAGGGGCTCCCACCCCTCTGCCACCATGGAGGCCATGGACTAGAGGGGGATTCTCCTCCCATCTAGGGGGGATGCCAAGGAGGAAGAAGAAGGAGGGGGCTCTTCCCCCTCTCTCCCGGTGGCGCCGGAGTGCCGCCGGGGCAAGGATCGTGATGGCGATCTACATCAACAATCTTGCTACCATCAACACCAACTCTCTCTCTCCCTCTATGAAGCGGTGTAACACCCCTTCTCCCCACTGTAATCTCTATTTAAACATGGTGCTCAACTCCATATATTATTTCCCAATGATATTTGGCTATCCTATGATGTTTGAGTAGACCCATTTTGTCCTATGGCTTAATCGTGATCTTGGTTGGTATGAGTGTATATTTTATTTATGGTGCTGTCCTACGGTGCCCTTCGTGTCGCGTAAATAGAGGGATCCTCGCTGTAGGGTGTTGCAATATGTTCATGATTCGCTTATTGTCGGTTGCGGGGGTAACAATAGCCTAAACACAGATAGGTGGGTTGTTGCGTATGGGAGTAAAGGGGACTTGATACTTAATGCTATGGTTGGGTTTCACAACCTTAATGATATTTAGTAATTGCGGATGCTTGCTAGAGTTCCAATCATAAGCGCATATGATCCAAGTAGAGAAAGTATGCTAGCTCATGCCTCTCCCTCATATAAAATTGCATGAATGATTACTGGTCTAGTTATCGATTGCCTATGGACAAATGACTTTCTTGTTGACAAAAGCTATCTTCTTTTATTACCTTGCAATTTATTCGTAGTTTTATTCTCGCAAAGTACTCGTAATTTTATTCTTGCAAAGTAGTTTCATACTTGTTTTAGGTAAAGCAAATGTCAAGTGTGCGTAGAGTTGTATTGGTGGTCGATAGAACTTGAGGGAATATTTGTTCTACCTTTAGCTCCTCGTTTGGTTCGACACTCTTATTTATCAAAGAAGGCTACAAACGATCCCCTATACTTGTGGGTTATCAGGCACTATGTCAATAGGTTAGTCCCAAAAAATGATATAAAGTTGCTATAAAATGATTGTAAAACATCCAAGAATGATAATATAAGAGCATGGAACAATAAAAAATTATAGATACGTTGGAGACGTATCAGCATCCCCAAGCTTAATTCCTGCTCGTCCTCGAGTAGGTAAATGATAAAACAAAATTTTTGATGTGGAATGCTGCCTAACATGTTCATCACATATTCTTTTCTTTTGTTAGCATGTACATATGGACTTTTATACGATTCAAAGCAATAGTCTTGTTTTGACATGAAGATTTCAATACTCAAGCATATCAACAAGCAACCATGTCTTTCAAAATGTCAACGCTAAAGGAAGTTATCCCTAGCCCATCATGCTCAATCATTAATCCATTCATGAAACACACTCGCATATTAGCTACACCCAATGCTCAAGTACGATCATAGTGCCCCTTAGTTGGTGCTTTATAAGGAAAGATGGAGACTCAAATAAAAATAAAAATAAAATTTTCATAAAGTAAATAGAAAGGCCCTTCGCAGAGGAAAGTAAGGAGGAGCCAGAGCTCAACGCAAAAATTGAGAGATAAAAACATTTTGGGTGGCATACTTTTCCCGTCAATGAAAACGACCGAGTAATTCCCAACACTTTCCATGCTAGATATATCATAGGCGGTTCCCAAACAGAAAATAAAGTTTATTCCTTTTTCCACCATTCTTTCACTTTCCATGGCTAGCCGTATCCCTGGGTGCCTTCCATACCAACAGTTTCCAAGGAATTTATTAATTGACAACATAAAGTAAATTTATTTTTCATTTTGGGACTGGGCATCCCTAATACCTTTGTCGTACTCTCGTGCAATGACAAGTGAATAAACACTCATCTAGAGAATAACACATCTAACATGGAAAATATTGGCCACCCCCTGCCGCTTCATGAGCGGTAAGAGCACACAAAATGGAAATTTCATTTGAAAATTAGAGATGGCACATACAAATTTTCTTAGAATGGCACGGAAATACCTCATATAGGTAGGTATGGTGGACTCATGTGGCAAAACTGGTTTAAAGGGTTTTGGATGAACAAGTAGTATTCCTACTTGATGGGAAACGTTTCATGGAAAACAAAAAAATCTACGCACACGGAAGATCTATCCATGGAGATGCATAGCAACGAGAGGGGAGAGTGTGTCTACGTACCCTCATAGACCGTAAGCGGAAGCATTTAGTAACGTGGTTGATGTAGTCTAACTCCTTCGTGATCCAACCGATCGAGCACCGAACGTACGACACCTCTGCGTTCAGCACACGTTCAACTCAATGACGTGCTCCACCTTCTTGATCCAACAAGACGGCGAGGTAGTGGATGAGTTTCGGCAGCACGACGACATGGTGACGGTGATGGTGAATCTACCTCCGTAGGGCTTCGCCTAAGCACTATGAAAATATGACCGGGTTGTAAACGATGGAGGCGGGCGCCGCACACGACTAAGACAATGTTCTTGTGTGCTAGGCACCCCCTCCCACATATATATAGGTGGGGGAGGAGGGAGCATCCAGGAGGGTTCCCCAAGTAAGCTGAAACCTACTTGGGGTCTCCTCCCAAGTGGTGCCCCTGCCATGTTTAGGTGCGGGGGAAAGGCATGGGAGGGAGGAGCCCCCCCCCCCCTTTTCTTTCTCCCATGAGAAGGGGAAGGCAGGAGGGGCTAGCCCTCCCCCTTTCCTTTCCTAGGGATGGCCGTCTAGGGAGAGGGGTGCATAAGGCCCCTATGGTCTGATTTTCCCCCTCCTTGGCCCATTAAGCCCATACACCTACCGGGGGGGTGTCCGGAACCCCTTCCGGTGACCCGATGACTACCCGGTGCATCCCAAAACTCTTCCTGTGTCCGAATATCATCGTCCTATATATCAATCTTTACCTCTTGACCATTTCGAGACTCCTTGTCATGTCAGTGCTCTCATCTGGGACTCCGAACAACATTCGGTCACCAAATCATATAACTCATATAACACTATATTGTCAATGAAAGTGAAGGCGTGCGGACCCTACGGGTTCGAGAACTATGTAGACATGACCGAGACACCTCTCAAGTCAATAACCAGTAGAGGAACCTGGATGCCCATATTGGCTCCTACATATTCTATGAAGATCTTTATCGGTCGAACCACTATGACAACATATGTAATTCCCTTTGTCCATCGGTATGTTACTTGATGGATTCGATCATCGGTATCTTCATACCTACTTCAATCTCCTTACCGGCAGGTCTCTTTACTCATTCCATAATACATCATCTTGCAACTAACTCATTAGTCACTTTGCTTGCAAGGCTTCTTATGATGTGCATTACTGAGAGGGGCCAGAGATACCTCTCTGATACTCGGAGTGACAAATCCTAATCTTGATCTATGTCAACTCAACAAACACCTTCGGAGATACATGTAGAGAATCTTTATGATCACCCAGTTATGTTGTGACGTTTGATAGCACACAAGGTATTCCTCCGGTATCCGGAGTTGCATAATCTCATAGTCGAAGGAATATGTATTTGACATTAAGAAAGCAATAGCAATAAACTGAACGATCAATATGCTAAGCTAACGGATGGGTCTTGTCCATCACATCATTCTCCTAATGAGGTGACCCCGTTATCAAATGACAACACATGTCTATGGTTAGGAAACCTTAACCATATTTTTTTATGTATTCACGCATGTATTTAAGTTTTCGGTCAATACAATTCTAGCATGAATAATAAACCTTTATCATGATTAAGGAAATATAATAATAACCATTTTATTATTGCCTCTAGGGCATATTTCCATCGCTACTTAGTACAAGTTAAGGCTAGCAAAAGATTGTGAAGCAACCAACTAAGAAATGAAAAATCACATAAGCGAGCATTAAGCATAACTAACACCGAATAATGCACCATAAGTAGGACGCAATTTTATTGCATAACTATTGAATTCCGTGCTTGCATAGGGAATCACAAACCTTAACAGCAATATTCTTACTAAAGCATAATTACTCACCAACATGACTCACCTCTTTCTTCTAACGACTATCGGTATTTTACTTGGACCTATATTTTTATTCGTCACATATCATGAGTTTTGCTTGGAGCATCTTGTATTATATGAGTCTTTGCTTATTTTACTTTTTAGTTTGTGTCATCTATCCTTGCTGGACACACCTATTTGAGAGAGCCAAAATGATGTTATGATTTGTTAGAATTGCTCTATATGCTTCACTTAAATTTTTTGAGCTATGGAATTGCTCTAGTGCTTCACTTATATCTTTTTGAGCACGGTGTGCTTTAATATTTTTGAAGAAATGCTCTCATGCTTCACTTAGATTTATTTGAGAGTTAGTAAAATTTTGAAGAAATGCTCTCATGCTTCACTTAGATTTATTCGAGAGTTAGTAAAACTTTGAAGAAATTCTCTCATGCTTCACTTATATTATTTTGAGAGAAGAAAATTTTTATGCTCATGTTCGTCACTTACATTTGTTTGAGCTTATCAAAAGCAACATACGAAATTAGTCCCAAAGTGATAGATATTCAAGAGGGGTATAATAAAAACTTTCATGAAGATCATTGGACAAAATAAACTTGATTCTTTGTAATAGTTTTGAGATATGATGATAGTGATATGTGATGCCACTCGGGGCATCCCCAAGCTTAGTTGCTTGTTCCTCTTTGAGTAATAACTTGGGGTTCCATGGGGCATCCCCAAGCTTAGGCTCTTCTTACTCCTTATTCCTTCATCCATCGTGATCTCACCCAAAACTTGAAAACTTCAATCACACGAAAACTCAACAAAACCTTCGTGAGATCAGTTAGTACAACAAAGCAAATCACCACTCTAAGTACTGTTGCACACCCATTCGTATTTTATTTTTGCATTATATCTACTGTATTCCAACTTTTCTATGGCTTATACTGTGACACCCCCGATTCAATCATACACTATTCATATGCAAACGTGTACGATCAATATCAGGGACTCACGGGAAGATATCACAACACAACTCTAAAATAAGTTATACAAGCATCATATTACAAGCCAGGGGCCTCGAGGGCTCGAATACAAGTGCTCGATCATAAACGAGTCAGCGGAAGCAACAATATCTGAGTACAGACATTAAGTTAAACAAGGAACCATAAGATGGCTAGCACAAACTGGGGAAACAGATTGAAAGAGGCGCATGCCTCCTGCCTGGGATCCTCCTAAACTACTCCTGGTCGTCGGTGGCGGCCTGCATGTTGTAGTAGACACCTCCGCTATAGTAGGAGTCGTCGCGGTGGTGTCTGGCTCCTGGGCTCCAGCATCTGGTTGCGACAACCGAGAGGAAAGGAAAGGGGGAAAAGAGGGAGCAAAGCAACCGTGAGTACTCATCCAAACTACTCGCAAGCAATGATCTACACTACATATGTGTTGGTATTAATGAAAGGGGTAGTATATGTGGACTGAACTGCAGAATACCAGAATAAGAGGGGGATAGCTAGTCCTATCGAAGACTACGCTTCTGGCAGCCTCTGTCTTGAAGCAGTAGAAGAGAGTAGATGGTAAGTTAACCAAGTATAATCGCATAGCATAATCCTACCCGGCGATCCTCTTCTCGTCGCCCTGTGAGAGAGCGATCACCGGGTTGTATCTGGCACTTGAAAGGGTATGTTTTATTAAGTATCCGGTTCTAGTTGTTATAAGGTCGAGGTACAACTCCGGGTCTTCCTTTTACCGAGGGACACGACTATTCGAATAGATCAACTTCCTTGCAGGGGTGCACCACATAACCCAACACGCTCGATCCCTCTGGCCGGACACTCTTTCATGGGTCATGCCCGGCCTCGGAAGATCAACACGTCACAACCCTACCTAGGCACAACAGAGAGGTCAGCACGTCGGTCTAAATCCTAAACACAAGGGTCTGGGCCCATCGCTCGTTGCACACCTTCACATTGCGAACGCGACCGGTAAGCAAACCTAGCCTCCCTAATACAAGAGCAAGTGTTCCAGTCCAATCCGGCGCGTGCCGCTCAGTCGCTGACGTCAAGAAGGCTTCGGCTGATACCACGACGTCGAGTACCCATAACTGTTCCCGCGTAGTCAGTTAGTGCATATAGGCCAGTGGCCAGACTCAGATCAAATACCAAGATCTCGTTAAGCGTGTTAATTGATGTAACCACGAATGTCGACCAGGGCCAGGCCCACCTCTCTCCTAGGTGGTCTCAACCTACCCTGTCGCTCCGTCACAAAGATCCGCCCAGAGGGCCGTCGGCACAAAGGTCCTTTCAGCCCCCAATCCGTGAATCACTCGCGGGTACTCTACGAGTCGACCCGTCTTTAGTCACCACATGTATCATGTATAAGATATATAGTATATACCCGTGATCACCTCCCTAGTGATCATGACCCGATAGTATAGCATGGCAGACTGACAAGAATGTAGGGCCACTGATGATAAACTAGCATCATATACTAAGCATTTAGGATTGCAGGTAAGGTATCAACAACTGTAGAAACAATGACAGGCTATGCAACAGAATAGGATCAACCGAAAACAGTAACATGCTACACTACTCTAATGCAAGCAGTAGAGGGAAGGAATAGGCGATATCTGGTGATCAAGGGGAGGAGGCTTGCCTGGTTGCTCTACCAAGAAGGAGGGGTCGTCAAAACCGTAGTTGAACTAGGGGTCGCCGGCAGTCTCGGGGTCTAAGGGAAAGAAGCAATGGAGGGGAACACAATGAATAACAGAGCAATCAAAAGCATCATAAAGAAAGACATGGCAATACGCACGCTAGGGGTGACCTAACGCAATGCTAGCCGATATAGGTGAAGGGGGAAAACATCCGGGAATGTTTTCCCAAAGTTTGTCGTTTCCGGACAGATGAAACAGAGGTGGATTGTTGCATGTTCGCTATGCTAGAGACGCATGACGGACGAACGGGCTGCGCCTTCGAATTCATCTCGTTGTCCTGAGCAACTTTCATGTATAAAGTTTTCTCATCCGAGTTACGTTTTATTTATATTATTTTTCAAAGTTTTATTAATATTTTGGAATTTCTGGAATTATATTTATTCAAAATTAAAAATACCTAAATTGCTATGGGTACCCAGGGAAGTGCAGCCAATAGTGTGCAAAAAAGGCTGACAGGTGGGGTCCAATTGACTGCCCAGTCAGCAGTCAACTGGGACCGTTGACTGGTCAAAGGGGTCAACAAGACCCACATGTCAATGGCTGGTAGCTTAAATTAACCTTATCTATCTAAACAATGCACATGATCCACATGTAATTGACTAACCACTTAATTAGAGTTAGTTTTGAATCCACAGGGTTAATTAGGTGCGGGACCTGCTGTCAGTGTCATATATGTTTTAACATAGTTTTATTAACTTAAATAAGTAATTAATTGATTAATTAACTAACTAATTACTTAATGCATAATTAATTCTTTAATTTATTTTGTATTCTTATTTTTATTTCTTTTCTCATTTGTTTTTTTAAGGGGGAGGTCCTGGACAGAGGCAGCGCTACAACCGCAGCAGTCAGGGCGAGCAGCAGCATCAGCTGGCGGGGTTGCCGGCAGATGCGGGCACGAGTGCGTGCCGGTAAGCGGCAGCCGGCGACGAGTGGTGGCCGGACGCGGGGCAGAGGCAAGGAACGGCGGGCGCGGGCGGCGGAAGGCAAAGCAGGAGGCGCGGCGGCAGAAGTGCAGCAGCGCGAGCGGGAGGGGCCGCAGTGGCTAGCCAAAGCGCGGGCGGACGCGGGGCAGCGGACGTGCGCCCGGATAAGGTAGGGCGCAGCCGTGGGTACGGGAGCGGAGCTCTGGGCGAGGGGAAGGCAGCGGCGACGCTGCCGGCAGCGGGCCAGGGAGCGCGCGTCCGCCGCGGCGAGTGCGCGCAGGCGCGTGGTGACCGGGAGGGACGAGGATAGAGGAGGGGAGCGTGCTCACGTGTGGTGCCAGGACGACGGGCGTCCAAGGTCGGTGAGGGGGAGGTCAGGGACGGCCGGCGGAGACGGGAAGGCAGTCCGACGGGGTCCGGCGATGTTGCGACAACGTCAGGGCGGCGACGGGCGGCGAGGTCCCCGGGTGGCGGCACGTCCAGATCGAGGGAGAGGGGTAGGCGCCAGGGAGAGTGGGACGAGTGGGGGATCGGGGGGAGTGGGGGACTGCGGTGGTTAGGGTTACGAGGTGTGGGGGGGTTAAGTGGTGGGGGTGAGCCGGCCCGTTCGGGCGGCTGAGGCCAGCTGGGCCACTTGGCCCAGCGGGGTGGTTCTGTTTTCTTTTCATTTTTAATTTATTTTCCTTTTATGTTATTCACTTAGCTAATGTTTTGTATATTATTTTGCTATCTAATGAGTTTTGTTTAGTACGAAACTTCACACATAAATGTTATGCAATATTATTAGGTTGCACAAAAAGTTTGACATATTTTTGATTAGTTTAAATATTTGTTCAACCGTAAATGGTTAATTTAAATGAAGTTGGCTCCTGTTTTAATTAATTTAGAGGCACATGATTATTTCCAAAATGTTGATTGATGCTCTATAATTAGTTAGTGGATATTTAAAACCCTTTGAACATTTTTAAATCTCTGTTTGATGAATTTATAATTTGACTTGTTATTTAAATTTGAAATTGAACTCAGTCTGAAATGAGTGAGGTTTACCAAAAATTAATCATGATGACCTGGCATCACTATCAGGGGTTTACTATAGCTTAACTATCGGGGTGTCACAAATTTCCTCCACTACAAGAAATCTCGTCCCGGGATTTAAGAGGCATAAGGTGGGGAGGTTCTGGTTACGAAATTCTAGCGAGTGTTCTCGGTCCAGTTGCTCTTCTCGAAGAGGTCGATCCATTAAGTTGATGCCTTCATTCCTCTTCTCTAGGTAATCATGATGAAGTCGTCCTCCTTTCTTTGAAAATTCTGTCGTACTTATGAATAGGTAAGGGCCTGCTCTACAACGATAGAATGTATAAGGGGAAACCATTTGGGGTTATCCCAAGAATGAACACAAGAGTATCTCTTGAGTTGAACGAATGAAACATATCGAGAGCCAAGTAAGAAGGTACCATAAGAAGTTTCAAGCGGATAGAAAACTGTTTGTTGCCTGAAACAGAGTGTGAAAGGGGTTCAAAGCAACGGGAATAAGTATTGTGTTTAATACCAGAATTGATGATCACACGGAAGGTGGCTCGTGAATTACATACGGAAGCCAAGCGTGAGGAATAACTTTGGGAACAGAGGGTGTACAGGAGAGTCGGGTTTCGATCATGTGGAACTTTGGGTTATGGGCCCACCATGTGGGTTAGAAGTAGGAAGGCGGTGACGATTTGCACGATCATGTAACCAAGGCATGCCAGAGGATAGCATGTCAGTTGTGTCGGTAACAACATCGGTACCAAGGGCGAGGGACAAAGAGAACCATTCTCCTGCTCGTTGAACGAGGTGGACCAATAGGCAAAGTTCTCGTCCATCGGTGGTTACCGGAATGTCATCAACAATAGTAACAGGGTCTTTCCGACATGATTGTACACCTAGGTGTTTACATAAGCAGAAGAATATTACTACTTAGATCATATAGATCACCAAAAAGGTTAAACAAAACAATGGAAAGGAAAAGGTGATCGTCAGATTAAATAGAACAATGTATAGGAAAATGTGTTTAAACACATTATTCAGGGGTATATCTTTCCCAAGGACAAACAGAGCATGATATCCACGATAGGATATAATGTAGAAAACCCTTTAGGAAAGGGGGGAGAAATTTTATGGCATTATCCATACAATGGTGTTTGGACAATTTGATAAAGAAAATTTAGCATTGTGCTTCAAATGTTCTTATTGAAAATCAGTGTACCACATACATGCACTACAAAAAAAGACACATCCGTGACATTTTGGGCTGAACAAATTTTTTTCGGTCATGCTTATGACACTTCTATGACGATAATCGTGACAAAACCCAGTATCATCATAGATATGGTGGGCTCCTACTTCTATGACAAAAAATCATGACAGAAAATGGGCTTTTCGTCCTGGGCGGGCCAGAGACGCAAATGCATGACATTCTTTGGGCCGTCCATGACGGAGAAACCATGGTAGAAGTGAGGGTGAGGAAAATATCGGGGAGTTTCCGGTTACAGTGGGTTGTCGGGGGCTGAGCGATGTGCGTTTCTCTCTTACACGTACGCACGTGCGCGAGGCGTTGCGCTCTAACTGAACCCGAGCGAGGCGTTGGGCTATAACTAAACCCGAGCGATTGCACTGCACGCTACGCGTTACTGAACCCGAGTGATCGATCGATCCCTTGCCGTTAATTGAACCCGAGTGATTCATTCACTACTGCTACTAACTGAAGTCGATCGATGCTGCCTCTGGATGAACAGTGAGTGTTGTTGGGGGTGGATGAACAGTTCCCGATGGGGGTTGGATGAACAGGACCCCGTGGTAGTAGAGGTCGTTGCCGCTGGATGAACAGGACCCTGATCGATCGAGCCGGTTGGGGGTGGATGAACAGGACCCCGTGGAGGGCCAGATGAATAGGACCCCGTGGAGGGCTGGATGAATAGGACCCTGTGGAGGGCTGGATGAACAGGACCCCATGGAGGGTTGGTTGAACAGTAGCCGGTGGAGGGCTGGATGAACATTAGCCCATGGAGGGGTGGTTGAACAGGACCCCGTGGAGAGGGCTGGTTGAACAGTAGCCGGTGGAGGAGCACGCGGTGGAGGCTAGATGAACATGAGCCAGTGGATGAACAGTCGTAGGTGGAGGCTGGAGGAGGTCGACGGTGGATGAACAGTAGCCCGTGGAGGCTGGATGAGGTCGACGGTGGAGATGAACAGTATCACGTGGAGTCCCGTTTTGTGGTACGCCACACCCCTCCCGATGAACAGGACCCCCATTTCGACTGTAGCGCTCCAACACAAGTCCGTTTCCTCCGTTTTGCGGTACGCCACACCCCTCCCGATCAACAGGACCCCATTTCGACCATAGGAGGTCCAACAGAAGTTTGTTTCCTCCGTTTTGCGGTACGCCAGACCCCTCCCGATGAACAGGATCCCATTTCGACCGTGTACGGTCGAACACAAGGCCGTTTCCTCCGTTCTGCGGTATGCCAGGCCTCGTTTCCATCGGCTATTCCGTCCAAGCCGATTGGCTCCCGATGAACAGCACGCGTTCCGTTGCCTCCTGACGAACACGACGCATTTCGTTGCCTTCCCATGAACACGACGCAGACGCAGTTTCTCCGTTCCGACTCAGCCATGTACACGAGCCCTGGCCGTACGTATGTGCGAGTAGGCGTTCGAGACCCCGTCCGTATGTAAGTACGTGGCCGTATTTACTTTCTTGCACCATGGCCGCTGTATGTACATGTACATGCTACATGCGCGTGTCGGCGTTCTGGGAACAGGGGTCCCCAGACTTGCCTGCCTGCGGCCCATTGCGTGGCTGGGCTGGCAGGTCTGTACGACCCATCTTCATCGACAAGGCATTCAAGACCCTCGCGAGGGGCCAAGCCTCGTGAGGCAGACGACGCAAGACCTCCCCAGGAGCGGCCTTGCCAGGCAGGCTCGCGAGGGGCAGAGAGATCAAGGCAAGGCAAACCTCGCGAGGTCTTCGTGATGTGAGCCATGACGATCGAGACCAGGCGGGCGCCAGCGCGCGCAGTGTCCTCGCTTCCTCTTTGGTGCCAAGGGGGCAAGCGCAGGCGCGGAGTACCGAGGCATCAAGCAAAGGTTTCCATATTGGTGCAACAAGACCAAGACCAGAAGGACAGCAAGACGGAGGTCACCGTGGAGCCCAGGACGGCGTCACCACTAGAGCCTTTGGCAGGCGAAGACCGCCTTTGTCAGGATAAGCTGTACTAGTCCCCTTTCCAAATTGGCCGTTGTTGGCTCCCTTCCCGCTCAATATTTGGGGAGAGGACCAGAGCCTATATAAGTAGAACTAGCCACCACAGACGGGAGGATCGACCGGGACAACAACAAAGAGGATGGGCCTCACAACAACGAAAAGAGAGCACAAGAGAACCTCAACCTCAGGAGGCTGCTCTTCCCCTTGTATTGTTCATCATCAGCCCAAGAGGCAATCCACCACCACCACACTGGAGTAGGGTATTACACCACAACGGTGGCCCGAACCAGTATAAATCTTGTGTCTTTATCTTGTTTTCATCGAGTTCATCCGCGAGATCTTAGAGAGCTAGGGCGTGGATCGATAGGGAGAAAACCTTCGCGCGCACCCCAGTGTTCGGACCTCAAGGGTTTGCCGGAACCCGTGATCCGACATTTGGCACGCTAGGTAGGGGTGCGCCGAAGCTTCCTTCTGTCGCCCCGCGCCCCGTTGCTTCGCCGTCTCCATGGCAGACGCGCGCCGCACTCGTGTTGAGCGCTGGGCTGTCGCTCAGACGGCTCCCGTCGGCGGGCCACCTCGTCGTTCCCCGTTGCCTGCCGCCAACGCCGCCACCGACCCGGCGGGGAACAAGCGGCAAGCATCCTCGCTGCACCCCTTGGTGCGGCGGGACGGCCACAGCGCCACTCCATCGCTGATCCCGGCCGGTTCTTCCCATGCACGTCACCCTCCCATGGACACACGGGCTGCGCTCCACATGGCGCACGAGCTCCTGCGCCACCACGCCGAGACCGGCTGCTGCGGCAAGACCGCGTGCCACCTGTAGAGGCAGGGCATGGACCCCACCAAGACCAAGTTCCATCCTCAAGGCAGGTCCTGGTGACCATAGCTGGCTGTCGTGCTTTTGCCCCTGAGCTGCCTAGCGTCGCCTGGCCGGGCAAGTTCAAGCCGGATCTGCCTCCTCGCTACGACAGCACCCCCGACCCCGAAGAGTTCTTGCAACTCTACGAGCTAAGCATCAAAGCGGCTAACGGCGACGAGAAAGTCATGGCGAACTGGTTTCCCATAGCTCTCAAGGAGGGCGCCCGCTCCTGACTCCTGAACCTGCCTCCAGGCTCAATTTCCTCCTGGGACAAAATGCGCACCCGCTTCATCGCCAACTTCCAGGGCACTCACGACCGCCCCCCGGTCGCAGGAGACCTGCACCGCATCAAGCAACAACCCGGAGAGACCCTGCAGAAGTACATTCAGCACTTCAACAGCGCACGGATCAGGATCCCCAAGGTGACCGACGAAGCTATCATCTCAGCATTCTCTGATGGCATCCGCGACGTCAAGATGAAGGAGGATCTCGCTATCCATGAAGAGTTGTGCACAACCCTGGAGCTGTTCAACATCACGACCAAGTGTGCTAGAGCTGAGGAGGGGCACCTCTCCCTCCTCGAGCTCCCTGTTGCGGACCCAGAGGAGAAGAAGACCAAGGTCAAGGACGTGAAGCACAAGGGAGCAGTCGTGCTCGCAGCGGAACCAGACACCAAGCGTGGCAGAGACCAACCAGAGTCATCCAAGGGCAGTCGTCCGTTCTGTGCCTTCCACAACCTGAACACCCACAACACCAGCGACTGTCAAGAACTCAGAGCCATTCTCGAAGGACGCTTCGGTCGGTGCCCCGAGCGCGGCGACCAGGGCTACGACCGAGGAGGAGGACGTGGTGGCGGACGCTGGGACGACCGTGGCCCATGCCAGGAGTGGCGTGACCGGCCTTGCGAGGACCGCTGGCAGGATCATCCTCGCGAGGGCGCCTCGAGGGATCAGCCTCATGAAGATCGTCCTCAAGGCAATGCCGGACTCCCCCCGCTGCCACCACTGCCAAGAAGGAATGACGAACACCATCAAGACGAGGGGCTGGGGGCTTCTAGGAACCGCGTGTTATCGCCTGCATCTTGGGCGGAGCCCAGGCCCCAGCCTCGCAGCGTATCTACAAGCAGTTTGCTCGTGAAGTGAATGCAGTCCTCCCCAAGCTCGAAGCCACACACCTGCTCAGATGGTCCCAGTGCCCCATCACATTCAACTCGGCAGACCAGCTCAAGTGCGCAGCTACCGCTGGCACCCTCCCGATGCTTTGCTCACCAGTCATCAGCAACGTGCAAGTTACCAAGACCCTCATCGACGGCGGTGCAGGGCTCAACGTCCTGTCTATGGACACGTTCGATAGCCCCCAAGTGCCATATGACCAGCTTCAGCCCACCAAGCCCTTCTCAGGAGTGACCGACGGTTCCACCACGCCGATAGGGCAGGTCCGCCTCCCTGTCACCTTCGGGGAACGCAAGAACTACCGCACCGAGCTCATCGACTTCGACGTTGCGCATGTCTGCCTGCCGTACAATGCCATCCTCGGATATCCGACCCTAGCCAAGTTCATGGCAGTGACCCATCATGGCTACAATGTCCTCAAGATGCCGGGAAGCAGCGGGATCATCATGGTCCCATGTGAAGAAAGAGATGTGGTGTGCTCCCTCGAGCGTGCCTTCCAAGCTGCATCAATCAACGACCCCGACAGCAAGGGCGAGGGCCCTCCTGAGGCCATCCCCAAGAAGAAGAAGAACAAGAAGCTGCGACGCGCGGGACCTCAGGAGGGTGACGCCATAGCCGGAGCCTTGTCAGGATCAATGCCCGCTCCAGGGGCGCCTCCCTCCATCGCATAGGAAGGCGCGCCCGGCGCCCTTCTTGGACAGGGCTCGGGGGCTTTCTTCTGGAAGGCCTCAGACCTTGCCCACATCACGAGGGAGGCGCTCGGGCACCACTTGGAGGCATGCTTCACGGCATGTTTCCCTCAGGAGCGCATATGGCAAGGATTGCCCACCATTCAGGAGTCCATCACCAAGACCACCTAGGAATTGCAAGACGCAAGGGCCATGCGCAGCGACCGCCGCTCACGAGGCGCAGCTTCCCATCCAGGCGAGGATGTCGGGCTGGCATCTGCATCGATGTTCCAGGGCTCAATAGGGCCGCTTCTCAGGAGCTTCTCTGGCCTTCGCGCGCGGGACGCTGCGAGGGCCCATCACACAGCTACGTTTGCATGCCCTTTGGCCTGCCGAGCGTGTCATCCGCCTACCAGCGCAACTTGCGGCACATCCTAGTGGCTCAGGAGGCTAGGCACCACGCCGTCCTGATGGAGATGGTGACGGTCCTCCAGGAACCACCTGAGCCCCTAGAGTCTCTGAAGGCTCAGGGCTCCGGTGGCTCGTGAGGAGCAACCCTTTCGCCGTGCACCTTCAGCTGCCCCAACTCTCCTTCGTCAACAGAGCCAGGTGACATTTTCCAAGTTCATTTAGCTGGGAGCGCCCCTTAGGCTGCATCATTCCCAGGCCGCATGGGTCCGTCACTGTGGCGTGTATCCCTTTTATGTCTTTAGCTTACCTTGTTGGGGCGCCCCTCGGGTTGCATCATCCCCAAGCCGCTCGGGCCTGACCCAGTGGCACGTATCTCTCATGCACTTATTTAAGCCTACTACTATCATGTTTGATCTACCTATGATTACTACTTGCTCGATCGCCACCCATCATGGGGACCGCACGTCGGCCGTCTTTCTTCAGGACCCTTCGTGTGAGTAAACTAAGCACGGCATCTGTGCTCGGGTCTGTCCCTGCAGCGTCGATAAATCCAATGGCTGAGCTCTGTCTGGCGGGCCGGCCCCGTTTACGTCACCTCCTGGGGCCGTTGGTGCTTGGCCTTCTCACGCGATAACCTCAGGAGATTCGTTTGGCGCAGGTTGTATGACCATATCGCAGGCCCAGCACCGCAAACAAGAACCAAGACCAGGCGCAACCCGCCTTGAGGTAGGGCCTCGTGAGTCCCACGCTGGCTCACGAGTGCCTAGATACACCTCGTATAGCCCTGCGTGCAAGCCACATGTCAGGGTGGGGCTATACACGCCCCGGGGGCTCTTCGCAGAGGGAGCCCCCTCCCACGCACAAGTGGAAGCACCATGCTCCGCGCTGGCCATCGACACTGCCGAGGAGCGGCTATGCCCGTGCACAAGCGGAAGCACTATGCTCCACGCTGGTGATAAACAACTGAGGGCGGCTTCACGGTCGTACCAACCTCAGGGAGCCCAGAGCTCAACGTCCGGCCTCACCGCAATGCCTACCCTCGGGAAAGCCGCGCGAGGGGGCTGCGCTCGGGTCACGCCCAAGCGCACGCCACCCAACTAGGTCTCCCGGACCTGGTCCTCGCACGCCCCTCACGAGCCGATCCTCGGTGAGGGCAAAGGTATAAATATTGTTTGCACGTCAAGGGGGACTCCTGAGCATCGCGACTCAGGAGCCTAACTGGTCACATAGCCCCTCACTCCTTGGTTCGTCCTGGTCTCCGATCGGCCCAACGGTGGTTGAGGTATGCGCGGGGCCGGGCTCTGCTGACGTAGAACATCAACCTATCCCCGCATACTCTCCCTGTAAGCTATTTGCGTGTCAAGGGGGACTCCTGAGCATCGTGACTCAGGAGCCTAACTGGTCACGTAGCCCCTCACTCCTTGGTCCGTCCTGGTCTCCGATCGGCCCAATGGCGGTTGAGGTATGCACGGGGCCGGGCTCTGCCAACACGGAACACAAAGCAAATAGGAAGAAAATTGCAAAGTCTTGCAACAAATATTACTAGGCATATTGTTCTCACAATATCAAATGAAAGTTTAACGCCTCCACGAGGCCTGATGCGTATTGCAGGAATGAAATAGGAAAGCAGCCGCAGGTCACCCCTGGACACCGCCATCGCTTGCAGAAGGTGCTCCTCCCTTGGTAGCGTCGCCTTCACCCACATCGCCAGCCGCAGGATAGGTGGCATCACTAGTCGAGGGCGCGAGGACGGAGCCGCGGAACTTCTTCAGCAGGGCCTCCACCTGACCTTTCACGGCTGCGGCGGCGGCACAATGGTCATCAGCTATAGGCTCCGGCAACTCATCAAGATGAGCATTGGGGTCACGAAGGTACAGATGGCTGAAGACACACGTCAGCGCAGCTGAAGAAAGGACACGAGCCTCTGCCTCAGCCATGGGACCGATGCCCTCCACGACTTCTTCAAGCGCCTTCACCAAGTGGGGAAGCAGCTGAGCAGGGCCATCCTCGTCGGTGGTCAGCGGCTTCTCCAGGCCCTTCTCGTACAGCGACTTTAGCACCACGCTGGACCTCTTCTCAAGAAGCGAGAAGACCACGCGGTCCTCGGCCAGGACCTTCGCCTTCGCATCGAGCTCGGCCTCCCTCGCCTTCGCCTTCTGCTCCAGCCCCTCCAGTCGATTACGCTCCGTGGCCTGCGCCTTCGTCAGCTCCCCCAGCTCGGCGTCGCGGCCCTTGATGGCGTCCTCTCGAGCCTTCATCTCCTCCTCCCTCGCTTCGCGGTCACGTGCTTCTTTTGTGTGCTCATCGCGCAACCTCTTCAACGCGCCCTCTAGCTCTCGGCAGCGGTCGCGGGCGGCCTCGGCGTCCTTCAGCGCCACCTCGTGATCGACCGTAGCTCTGGCGGCGGCCTGCTTCTCCTTCTCGGAGGCCGCTACGGGCTGGCTCAGTGATGCTCGAACTACCGAGTTGGAGTGAAGCCAGTCCAAGGCCAGCTCCAGGCGCCCGGCCACTAGGAGCGAGTCCGCGCCTAGGAGGTCTTCCTACAGCTTAGCCATCCCCGAGAAGACATGCTCCAAGACTACGGAAGGAGCAGAAAAATTCGGGGCCAGAGGCGCAGCAGGAGGAGGAGGCGACATTGTTACCAGAGCCTGGGAGATCGAGAGCTCCAAAGCCTTCGGGACCTCATCAGCAGAGCCGGGTGCCGGCACTTCCAGAGCCAGCGGGGCCACGGGGGCTGATTCATCCCGCTGATGCTCCTCTTGGCCTCGTGAGGACGACCGGGCTGGGGAGGTGCAGGTTATGTCGCCTCTCTTCTCCGCATAGGGGGGAACGGCCACGGCATCCCCCTTCCTCTTCTTCACTGAAGACGCCGGCCTGATCAGCCGAAGGCGAATGTCAAAAAATAGCAAGTACAAGCAGGAACAAGATGAAGCTCGAAGCACTTACTGATCCACTGCGACATAGTCCACCTTCTGCTTGGTGAGCCTGAAACCCGAAAGTGTTGGGGCCCGAGGAGTGGGCACACGGGCTCCGGGAGCAGAAGACGGCGCAGCAGAAGGGCTGGAGCCGGCCCCAGGCAATACCACGTCGGAGGCAGCATCTTGAGAGACCAGCGACGATCTACCCCTTGTCGGGATGAAGGGCAGCTCCCTCACCTCCTGGCGGGCGTCGACCTCGTCGTCGTCTGGTAGGGCGCGGAGGATGTCGGCCTTGCTCAAGGGGGAGTTCTCCCCCGTCCCCTCGGGGATCTCCTCCGAGTCCTCCTCCTCCTCTTCCTTCCTGCGGGACTCGTCAGAAGACACCTCCACCGGCTTTGGCGTTGTGGAGGCCCCAGCAAGTGCAAGCGGCACCAGCCCGTGCGCGTCAAAGGTCAGCCTGGAGGCAACGAATTGCTCCCAGTCCTTGCGATGGAATAAAGGAAGAAAGGCGCTCGGCGGGTACTCTTGGTTGTCCCCAACCAAGAGGCACAGAACTATAGTCAGCTTGTGAGCAGGCAGGGCCACCGGGCTTAGACGAACCTTGTCTTCTTCATCTCCAAGCTTCCACAAAGGGCGTGTGCGCACCTGGAGTGGAGCAACACGCAACGTCAAGAATTCCCTCAGGAGCATGACCCCCGTCACCTTGGCCGCCTTCGCATTGCCCGGCTTCAAATCGGTCTTCATCTGCTCCAACACCGACGACGCCCGCTCATCGGTGAGCTCTACACGAGACCACCCCTTGTCCGACTAGGGCGCCTCCGTCGGCAGTTCCAAGCGTGGATGGACGCACTTGGCATTCATCATGACCCATTTGGCCCTGATGTTGTTAACCCTCTTCTCGGCGTTCAAGATCGAGTTGGCCTGGCTACCGCGATGAAGTTGGCGCACCCGGAGATATGGCCACCGGTGATGCGGAGGAAGAAGTGGTGCAGCAGTGCCACGGACGGCATCATGCCCAGGTACGCCTCATAATAGTAGGAGAAGATAAACAAGAGAAGAAAAGAGTTGGGATGGAGATGCAGCGCCTGCAGCCCGAAGTGGTCGAGGACCTCGAAAAAGAAATCACAAAAGGGCAGACCAACTCGGCGGCGATGCTGCTCGTGAAGAAAGGGAAGAAGGTGCTTCCCTTAGACTCCGGCGCATCATAGGCAAGCCGGAGCTCCGTCTTCCCCCTCTCGTTGCTCTCCCCCGCCGTCAGCAAGCGTGTGGCGGCTAGGTTCTTCTCTGTGACGTTGGGCGCATCAAGGGCTAGCTCGAACCAAGCCAGCGCCGAAGAGGACTTGACCTTGCGCGGTGCCATTGGTCGCCGATGCGGAGCGAGGTTGAAGCGGATCTGGAAGTTCCGACAGCAAGGAGCAACGTCGGTGTCAAAACCGACGGATCTCGGGTTGGGGGTCCCGAACTGTGCATCTAAGGCGAATGGTAACAGGAGGCGGGGGACATGATATTTACCCAGGTTCGGGCCCTCTCGATGGAGGTAATACCCTACTTCCTGCTTGATTGATCTTGATGATATGAGTATTACAAGAGTTGATCTACCACGAGATCGTAGATGCTAAACCCTAGAAGCTAGCCTATGGTATGATTGTTCTTGTCCTACAGACTAAACCCTCCGGTTTATATAGACAGCGGAGGGGGCTAGGGTTACACAGAGTCGGTTACAAGGAAGAAGATCTACATATCCGTATTGCCAATCTGCCTTCCACGCCAAGGAGAGTCCCATCCGGACACGGGACGAAGTCTTCAATCTTGTATCTTCATAGTCCAACAGTCCGGCCAAAGGATATAGTCCGGCTGTCCGGAGACCCCCTAATCCAGGATTCCCTCAGTAGCCCCTGAACCAGGCTTCAATGACGATGAGTCCGGCGCACAGATTTGTCTTCGGCATTGCAAGGCGGGTTCTTCCTCCGAATACTCCATAGAAGATTTTGAACACAAGGATAGTGTCCGGCTCTGCAAAACAAGTTCCACATACCACCGTAGAGAGAATAATATTTCCACAAATCTAATCTGCTGACACGTTTAGCAACATGACATCATACCACGACCCGACCATTATTCGAACCGTTTTTCTCAACCAGCACTGCACATATCGCGAGGCGGTTTTCTTGACACGTCTTGTCGAAGCAGAGATCGTGTCCCCTTATCACGGGATTCTCATCAATACGGGTATGGGTAACCCAACCGTGCCATCAATTACGGCGTTCGGGGAATAAGCGATTTTACCAGGTAAGTGGGGAGGCGCGTCGCCTCTTCCGCCCTTATAAAGGGACAAAGATTCACCCTTTTTACCCACGCCTTCTTCCTCCTTGCTTATCCATTCTCGCACACTCGAGCTCCAGCGCCCAAGTTCGCGTCTTTCTCCTCAAACCACTCCAAGCATGTCCGGAGCGGGAGGCAAGTGGATGGTCTCCTCCGTCACGGAGGAGAACATCACAAAGCTACGGGAAGCCGGATATCTGGCCGCGGACATCGCGCACCGGCTGCCAGATGCGGGGCAGATCATCCCTACGCCCGAACCCCATGAGAGGGTAGTTTTCCTTACCCACTTTGTCCGCGGACTGGGATTTCCCCTTCACCCGTTTGTCCGCGGGCTCATGTTCTACTACGGGCTGGATTTTCATGATCTGGCCCCCAATTTCATCCTCAACATCTCGGCGTTTATCGTCGTGTGCGAGGCCTTCCTCCGCATCAGGCCCCACTTCGGCCTGTGGCTGAAGACCTTCAATGTTAAACCGAAGGTGGTGGTCGGCCAGCAAGCAGAGTGCGGAGGCGCCATGGTGGGCAAAATGCCTAACGTCACCTGGCTCGAAGGCTCCTATGTGGAGACCATAAAGGGGTGGCAATCGGGGTGGTTCTACATCACCGAGCCGCGCGACACCAACTGGGTGGCGGCCCCCGAATTTCGATCCGGAATCCCCACGCGGCTCACTTCCTGGAAAGAGAAGGGCCTGTCCTGGGGTTCCCCGGTAGAGCTGACCGGACTCCAGACCTGCATCAAGAACATGATGAGCAAGAAAATCAAGCTCGTCAACGTGGTCCAGGTCATGCTCTTCCGCCGGATCCTCCCGTGTCAACGACGGGTATTCAATTTGTGGGAGTTCGACCCGGCCAAGCACCAGACGCTGTGAGAGCTCTTCGACACGACGCACAAGGACGTCTGGAAGGTGATGTTCAAGGGCGCCGAGGTACCTCCTCCCCTCACCGAGGACCACGTACTCAGCGCAAAGCGCCATGCCAATCCGGTAAGTTTTTATATCTCACAGGATATTTATTTGCCCCAGTTTAATCATGTGCGGGATCTAAGCTTCCATGCCATTAACAGGACTGGGTAGAGACAGCGGAGCAGATTGATTGCCCAGCCCCCCTGCCTGAATATCCTGCAGATGCTCTCCTAATGGAGATGCTGGTTCCGGCGCCTTACGAGGTGCCGGTGAAGAAGGCCAAGAAGAAGGCCACGGGGACCCGAAAGGGTCTCCAGCGCAAGGTTATATCGAACTCATCGTCTGATAACTCCGAAGCGCACTCCTCCCATGAAAACGAGGAGGAGGAAGAGGAAAGTCTCCCCCCCCCAGCCGGGGAGACAAGAAAAGGAAGGCCGCCCCAACCGGGGAGGCCGAAGGGTCTAAGAAGGGAAGGACCCTCCTTCCGGACTGCTCCACGACGGCCGCCTACAACGACGACGAGTGGTTACCCAGGGACAAGCCCCTGGCGAAGTCGTAAGTATTCGGATACCATAGTAATTCATGCTATGTTTTATTGCACTGCTTCTCCTTACACCGAATATGATTATGCAGTCTGTCCCGAGCCCGTGTCGACGTATCTTCGTTGGACGGTTCTTTGGACTTGTCCGATATGAATAGTGATTCACTTCCGACCGCCTCCACCCCTTGCCCTACGGACAACATCGAGGTGTTGTCTCAAAAGGCACCGAGCCGAGGGGAGGTAGTCCCGGGGGCGCCTCGAGGCGACCTTCCAAACCCTGGGCTCAAAGGGATCAAGACTCCCATGGGCTCCAAGTTCGCCCCCCAGCCGAACACTGCACCGGAACCTTAGGTGGTTCCGGACTCCAGCAGGCGACCCCCTGTTAAGAGGGGCAAGCCGCATGTGCTAGTGGCCTCTGTCCATCTAGAGGCACTGGACAACTTGCTGGAAGCGCTTCGCGGCGCTTCCATCGACGAAGAGCACCGCACTATCATGAATGCGGTGATCAAGAAAGTTCAGTCCGCCAAAAACGGACTAACCGAAGCTTGTGCCAGCCTCCTAACATGCTTTCAGGTAAGCAATCAAAATATAGGAAAATATTACCGCATAGACAGTAGCCCCTGATGCTCTATTTGGCGTTCACGAAGAAAGGCCGAATAGAGGATCAAATAATGACTCAGGAGTCTAATCAGAATATGTCTATGTGCATATGCAGGCTTCACTGCTGGCCACTGCCACACGTACTGCAGAGGTCGCTGCACTGAAGCAGGACCTTGAGCGGTCCGAGGAAGAGCTCGGCCTTACGAAGAGGCAGCTCGAGGAGAGCAAAGGTAAGCAATACCTTGTCTATATATTAAAAAGAAATTCGGTTGTAAAGTAATAGGATCATCATGAATTTGCCAGGGGCCACGACCGAGGTGGCGACCCTGAAGAAGGCGCTGTCCGAGGCCGAAGACAAAGCGGCCAAGGAGCGCATTGAGCGGGAAAAGCAAGAAGCCCGGGTAGGCGAGGTGCAGCAAGAGCTCGAGGCTCTCGCCAAAAAATACGAGTCCTTGGAGCTTGACTCTAAGACGCGAGAGTCCGAGCTTGCGAAGGCGCTCGAAAGCGCACAGAGCGCCAAGGCTGAAGCCCACAAGGCCCTCCAGGAGATTGATGCGGTGAAGAAGATAGCAGCGGGTAAGGCATTCATTATGCAAAGCAAGCATGTGAAGGAAACTTTCCTTTTACTTACCCGAGTTCGGAGCTCTCCAGGAGCGTTCGCAGATCTTCCCCGCAGTGTACTGGATGCCGCGGAGTTTTACCGAGCTGAGGAGGGGAGCTCGACGGAAAAGTTGTTCTGGTCTCAGTATACTGGGACCGAACACCCAATGCCCTTGAGCGACCAGCTGAAGCAACTGGTCGAGCTTCACAAGGCGGCCGAACAGGCCATGAAGGGTCTTATAGTCCGGATGTGGCCTGGCGATCCCCTGCCTAGCAGCTACTTCGGTCTGGTGAGGCGGCTTGTGGATGCCTGCCCACGGCTTGAAGTCATAAAGCGGTCCGTCTGCATCGAGGGTGCGCGCAGGGCTTTTGCCCGGGCGAAGGTGCACTGGGCGAAGCTGGACGCCGTAAAGCTGGTGAAGGAGGGGCCGCCGGAGGGCAAGGAGCATCGCTGCCCCGAAATGTATTATGACAGTGTCCTGAAGGGTTCCCGCCTTGTGGCGGAGGAATGTGCTAGAGATGTAATTTTTGAATGAACATGCTCATGTGATCCTGTAATGTGAAACGACTTCATTTGCGCTATGCAACGCTTTTTGAATTTAAAATATTACCTTCTGTGCGGCCGTTTATAAAATCTGAGAGTTGGCCAGTCGTCGGCTTCTGCCCCCATGTAACTAGTACTGGGGTGTTCGAGATAAACCTGAGCACTCTTTATCCCAATTTTGGGTCCTTCGAGGGAGGTGTTCAGCACAACGAACCAGGCAATCGGACTATAAGGCTTTATCACTCTCACTTAGCCATAGAAGTCTACAATTTTAAATTTTGGCGAAGCCCCTAGTATTCGAAAGGCCGAATTTGGGGCGCTATATATGCCTAAGTCGGGCAAGGCCGACTCCTCGCCTGAAGCGGAAAAAGTCTTTAAGGACTTGAGACCTCTCGAACAGCGACCAGCTCTCGCCTTATCATGACAGTCAGTTTTCGGCTTTCTCTACTGAGGTGCTCGTCCGGAAGAACCGGGACACAATCGCAGTAGTTCTCCCAGCGCTACCTTAGCCGATATAGCGGAACGTAAGGTACCAAAACATGGGAGCCAGGCAAACCCAACTATTGACCCAAGACATGATTCGGAGCTGATGCATATAATGCTATAAGTTCGGGGTGCCGCACTGTCGAAAGTGTTCGGACTTCTCACGCCGTATTATGGGGTAAACGAAAGCCCCTGGCGTACTGACCGTACCAGAATGTACGGGTGCAAGTTGTCGTAAATGAACATATAAGAAAAAAGGGATGGATAATGCAATAATAGACTAATGCTATGCATTGTTATTTAAATAATACGTCGAAGCGTACTGATACAAGTAGTGCAATAAGCAAAAAATAGGACTATTTGACATGTCCTATCCAAGGGCAAGCTGCGTATGGGTAGTAAAAAGCGGGTATATCGATTGTTATTAGAGACCACCTGGGGGTTCCCTTGTACGTCTTAGCTTCTTGCCTCCTTGGTTGTTCCTTCCCGTAATGTGTCCGGCAATCATACTGCCGGAAAGGGCTTCCAGAGAGTAAGGTCCTGAAAGAGAAAAAATGATAAAGGTATGCAGCCCCTAGGGCGGTTAAGCCGCATTGCGGGACGTGCCCTGATCGTGCCCCCGCATATGCCCATGGTATTTTCAGTGCGTAATTATGTACGCGCGGCACAGATTTCGTCGCTTGACTAGGACTGGGACGGGGGACGAATTGCTAGGCGAGCTCTGAACGTGCCAGGCGATCCTGTTGCAGGTTACTCCGGACTTGCTTGACGGTGTCCGGGGGCTGTATCGCCGAATTGGTGGTTTGCCTTAAAAGGCTACTTTATGCTTCTGCTGCGAGGGCCGCAGTGTGCTCTTCCGTGCGGAGTGAGCATTTTGTGTTTCCATTGACTATTATGACCCCCCTAGGTCCTGGCATCTTGAGCTTGAGGTATGCGTAATGCGGTATCGCATTGAATTTTGCAAATGCGGTTCGCCCGAGCAGTGCGTGATAGCCACTGCGGAACGGGACGATACCGAAGATTAACTCCTCGCTTCGGAAGTTGTTCGGAGATCCGAAGACCACTTCCAGTGTGATTAAGCCCGTGCAATGGGCCTCTACACATGGGATGACGCCCTTAAAGGTGGTTTTGGTGGGTTTGATCCTTGAGGGATCTATACCCATTTTGTGCATTGTATCCTGATAGAGCAGGTTCAGGCTGCTGCCGCCGTCCATAAGGACTCGAGTGAGGTGAAATCCATCGATGATGGGGTCTAGGACCAATGCGGCAGATCCGCCATGACAGATACTAGTGGGGTGGTCCCTGCAATCGAAGGTGATCAGACAAGAGGACCATGGGTTGAACTTTGGGGCAATGGGCTCCATCGCATAAACGTCCCTTAGTGCACGCTTCCGTTCCCTCTTGGGAATGTGGGTTGCGTATATCATGTTCACCATCTTCACTTGTGGGGGGAACCTCTTCTGTCCTCCCGTGTTCGGCGGCCGGGGCTCGTCCTCGTCATCACTATGCAGCCCCTTGTCCTTGTTTTCGGCATTCAACTTGTCGGCCTGCTTGAACACCCAGTATTCTCTATTGGTGTGATTGGCTGGCTTATCGGGGGTGCCGTGGATTTGACATGAGCGATAAAGTATGCGATCCAAACTAGACAGGCCCGGAGTACTTCTTTTGAATGCCTTTTTCCGCTGACCGGATCTAGAGCCTCTGAATCCGACATTGACTGCCGTATCATCGGTGTTATCGCCGTTGTTGCGGCGCTTGTGTCTGTTAGGACGTGGTCTGCCGTTGGCATCTTTGGTATCCGAAGTGCCCGGATTCCTTGATGTGTTGTTGCTGCGAGCCAGCCAGCTATCCTCGCCCGCGCAAAAGCGGGTCATGAGTGTCGTGAGGGCTGCCATAGACTTCTGCTTCTCCTAGCCAAGGTGCTGGGCGAGCTACTCGTCACGGATGTTATGTTTGAATGCCGCTAAGGCCTCTGCATCCGTACAGTCGACAATTTGGTTTTTCTTAGTTAGGAACCATGTCCAGAATTGCCTGGCTGATTCCCTTGGCTGTTGGGTTATATGGCTCAAGTCACCAGCATCCGGTGGTCGCACATAAGTGCCCTGGAAGTTGTCAAGGAATGCGTCTTCCAAATCCTCCCAACTACCGACGAAGTCTGCTGGGAAGCTATTCAGCCAATGCCGAGCTGGTCCTTTGAGTTTTAGTGGGAGGTATTTGATGGCATGCAGATCATCACCGCGGGCCATGTGAATGTGGAGGAGGAAATCCTCAATCCATACAGCGGGATCCGTTGTACCATCATATGATTCGATATTTATGGGTTTAAAACCCTCCGGGAATTCATGACCCATAACTTCATCAGTGAAGCATAGGGGGGGTGCGGCGCCTCTGTGCCGGGCTATATCACGACACAGTTCGTATGAGTCTTGTCTGCTGTATTCCGCCCGGTCGGATTTACTTTTAGTGTATCCAGCGTGACGGTCATCGTCCCGCGTTGGCGCGCGCCCCCGTGACCCGTATATCGACCTTGCATGTTTTGCCCTGCTTTCCAATACGTCTCGTAGGTCCCGTGTGTTGCCCCGGGCCTTGGTATTTTTGTTTGAGTGGTGGCGGGGTGCAGGCTGAACTTCAGGCTGAAACGCCTCTCTGGCTCGGCCACGAGGTGGCTGGTCAGCTGCATCGTACACTGGTGATGTAGGTTTCAATGCTTCCTCCTCGAGTCGGGGTAGCGACCTGCACTTTGGGTAACTCTTGGAGGGGCATTCGAGTTCGTATTCCTCGGCTGCAAGGACTTTGGTCCATCTGTCTGCTAGCGAATCTTGATCAGCTCGAAGCTGTTGTTCCTTTTTCTTCAAGCTATTTGCTGTGGCTATAAGCCGGCGCTTGAAGCGCTCCTGCTCGACGGGATCCTCAGGCATGATAAATTCTTCGTCGCCGAGGCTCACCTCGTCTTCGGAGAGAGGCATGTAATTGTCCTCCTCCGATTCTCTATCTGTTGCCCGCTCTGGAGGGCTAGCTTGTTCACCCTCCCGCTCTAAATCGTGCTAGAGGGGATTGTTGTCGTCTTCGGCACTATCCGGAGTGTTATTGTCTCTTGTGCCGGTATCACTACTTTTGCTATGGCAGGACTTAGAGCGGCGCCGCTGACGTCCGCGCTTGGGTTGCTTCTTGGAGGGGTCATCCCCCGCTGTCTCGTCGCCATTGCCTTCTTTGGGGGTGTCCACCATGTATATATCATATGATGAGGTGGCGCTCCAGCGCCCTGTGGGCGGTGGTTCCTGTTTGTCTCCTGCATTGTCGTCCATACCACCGATGTCTTCGGAGTCGAAGTCGAGCATGTCGGTTAAATCGCTGACAGTGGCTACTAAGTGGGTGGTGGGTGGGGAGCGAATTTCTTCGTCGTCCACATCCCATTCTAGCCGGACATAGTTCGGCCAAGGTTCTCCTGACAAGGAGAGAGACCTTAATGAATTTAGCACGTCGCCGAAAGGTGAGTGCTGAAAGATATCCGTAGGGGTGAACTCCATGATCGGCGCCCAATCGGATTCGATAGGCACGGACGCAGGCGGCTCGGAGTCCGTGGCCGGAGACGAATCCAGTGGTTAGGCAACACGGCTCTCGTAAGGGGTGAAGTCAGTATCCGGCTCCATCGCCACTGAGAGTGCGGCCTCCATGGCGGGGTCTATCCCCCTGTCCTTGGATGGCGAGATTTCCTCCGGATTGAGGGCCGGAGTAGTTGCGGGTATGATCTCCCGAACACTGTCTGACGGCATAGTTACGTCATGCTCGTCGTGATTGTGCGACGCACCTGACATGGGCCCGAATCCGTTGAAGATCAAGTCTCCGCGGATGTCGGCAGTGTAGTTTAAGTTTCCGAACCTGACCTGATGGCCAGGGGCGTAGCTCTTGATCTGCTCCAGATGGCCAAGCGAGTTGACCCGCAGTGCGAAGCCGCCGAATACGAAGATCTGTCTGGGGAGGAAAACCTCACCTTGGACCGCATCATTACCGATGATCGAAGGAGCCATCAAGCCTTATGGTGACGGCATAGTGGAACTCTCAATGAAAGCACCAATGTCGGTGTCAAAACCGTCGGATCTCGGGTAGGGGGTCCCGAACTGTGCGTCTAAGGCGGATGGTAACAGGAGGCGGTGGACATGATGTTTACCCAGGTTTGGGCCCTCTCGATGGAGGTAATACCCTACTTCCTGCTTGATTGATCTTGATGATATGAGTATTACAAGAGTTGATCTACCACGAGATCATAGAGGCTAAACCCTAGAAGCTAGCCTATGGTATGATTGTTCTTGTCCTATGGACTAAACCCTCCGGTTTATATAGACACCGGATGGGGCTAGGGTTACACAGAGTCGGTTACAAGGAAGAAGATCTACATATCCGTATTGCCAAGCTTGCCTTCCACGCCAAGGAGAGTTCCATCCGGACACGGGACGAAGTCTTCAATCTTGTATCTTCATAGTCCAAAAGTCCGGCCAAAGGATATAGTCCGGCTATCCGGAGACCCCCTAATCCAGGACTCCCTCAAGCGAGAAAGGGGATCTGGAGCAAGGCGAGTAAGAAGCAATGAAGACAAGCGCTGTCCGCGCCAGACTTTTTTTCAAGTCGGGCAGTTGCCGAGGTAGCGTGGGGAAGTGGAGACGCCCATGTCCAATCAACCGCCACGCGTCAACCAAGGCCGCAGGCTTTTGGGGCCCGCGGCGCTCCGTGCTTGACCTTTTAGCTTCGCCTCAAAGCCAAGCCCGAGCATGCCTTGGGCCCGGGGGCTACTGTCGGTGTTCTCGGAACGGGGGTCCCCAGACTTGCCTGCCTGCGGCCCACGGCGTGGCTGGGCTGGCAGGTATGTACGGCCCATCTTCATCGACAAGGCATTCAAGACCCTCGCGAGGGGCCAAGCCTCGTGAGGTGGATGACGCAAGACCTCCTCAAGAGCGGCCTCGCCAGGCAGGCTCGCGAGGGGAGGAGAGATCAAGGCAAGGCAAACCTCGCGAGGTCTTCGTGACATGAGCCATGACGATCGAGACCAGGCGGGCGCCAGCGCGCGCAATGTCCTCGCTTCCTCTTTGGTGCCAAGGCGGCAAGCGCAAGCGAGGAGTACCGAGGCATCAAGAAAAGGTTTCCATATTGGTGCAATGAGACCAAGACCAGAAGGACGGCCAGACGGAGGTCACCATGGAGCCCAAGACGGCGTCACCACCAGAGCCTTTGGCAGGCGAAGACCGCCTTTGTCAGGATAAGTTGTACTAGTTGTCCCCTTTCAAATTGGCCGTTGTTGGCTCCCTTCCCGCTCAATATTTGGGGAGAGGACCAGGGCCTATATAAGTAAAACTAGCCACCACATACGGGAGGATCGGCCGGGACAACAACAAAGAGGATGGGCCTCACAACAACAATGAAAAGAGAGCACAAGAGCACCTCAACCTCAGGAGGCTACTCTTCCCCTTGTACTGTTGATCATCAGCCCAAGAGGCAATCCACCACCACCACACTGGAGTAGGGTATTACACCACAACGGTGGCCCGAACCAGTATAAATCTTGTGTCTTTGTCTTGTGAGTTCATCGAGTTCATCCGCGAGATCTTAGAGAGCTAGGGCGTGGATCGATAGGGAGAAAACCTTCGTGCGCACCCCAGTGTTCGAACCTGAAGGGTTTGCCGGAACCCGTGATCCGACAACGTGCCTCTACTATGACACGTGTGTGCCTCTACTACGACACGTGCTCTTCCTTACACGGCCACGGTTCATCGCTGCAGCCTGCAGACAGACCGATCGTATGTACATACACGTTCGCGACCAGACTGACAACACTACGTATGCTTCAACAAGGTGGGTCCTGACTGTCAGGCACTCCCTTCCATGTGAAGATGTAGCTGGTGGGTCCCAGCAGTTAGGGGGAAATGTTTTTTACGCGAAATATGGTGGCCCGTCCGGTGGGTCCCTGCTATCAGGTGGAGGAATAATTATTTTGCGCGTAATAAGGAGGCACTTCCTTGGTACTGTCGTAGACCCAGTTGTCAGCCTCTCCATGTACATACTCTTCCGAAGGAAGTCATTCCTTGACCACGTTGACCACGCCACACCGAGAGCACCAAGGCGGTGGACGACGGCGAGGCCTAGGAAGGGGGCGACGCGGAGCCAAGGAAGACACGGAAGTGGATGCCCATGTGGAGAGGAGTACGAGGGTTCACTCGTTCGGCTTCGGTGTGAGGTTGCGTCGCCGCAAGGTCTGGCCAGTGGTGGGAGTAGTAGCGGGCAATGAGGCCTCCGCGGCAGCACAGCTGGCCACGGGAGGCAAGAGCACGTGGCACGACTGGCGCTGCTTTGGGCGGCTGGAGCAAAAAGACCAGAGGTTGAAGAAGCACTATGGCCGTTGGATGGACATCATATGGTCACTGGAGCTAGAATTGTTCATATTGACTAAGTTGACAAAGCCCTCTGTCCACGTCAACTTAGTAGGCCCACAAGTCAGCCTCCCAGTATGGTGGGTCCCAGCTAGCATGGGGTATTCATTTTTTGTGCATAATAAGGAGGCACTTCCTTGTGTGCGAAGATATAGCTGGTGGGTCCGAGCTGTCAGCGGGAATATTCATTATTTTTGGCGTAATAAGGAGATACTTACTTGCGTGCGGCCATGGACCATGTGGGTCCCAACTGTCAGCCTCTCCATGTACATCCCTCTTCCGATATTGTCGTTTGTTGACAACGTTGACCACGCCGTGACGAGAACACCAGCGTGATGGACAACGGCGAGACTGTAGGATCGAAAGTATGTCTAGAGGGGGGTGATTAGACTACTTGACCAAATAAAAAACTTAACCTTTTCCCAATTTTAGTTCTTGGCAGATTTTAGCTATTTTAGGACAAGTCAAGCAATCATCACACAATTCAAGCAAGCATGCAAAGAGTATATTGGCAGCGGAAAGTAAAGCATGCAACTTGCAAGAATGTAAAGGGAAGGGTTTGGAGAATTCAAATGCAATTGGAGACATGGATGTTTTTCCCGTGGTTCGGATAGGTGGTGCTATCCTACATCCACGTTGATGGAGACTTCAACCCACAAAGGGTAACGGTTGCGAGAGTCCACGAAGGGCTCCACCCACAAAGGGTAATGGTTGTGCGAGTCCACACAGGGCTCCACCCACGAAGGGTCCACAAAGAAGCAACCACCCACAAAGGGTCCACGAAGAAGCAACCTTGTCTATCCCACCATGGCCATCGCCCACACAGGACTTGCCTCACTAGCGGTAGATCTTCACGAAGTAGGCGATCTCCTTGCCCTTACAAACTCCTTGGTTCAACTCCACAATCTTGTCGGAGGCTCCCAAGTGACACCTAGCCAATCTAGGAGACACCACTCTCCAAGAAGTAACAAATGGTGTGCAGGTAATGAACTCCTTGCTCTTGTGCTTCAAATGATAGTCTCCCCAACACTCAACTCTCTCTCATAGGATTTGGATTTTGTGGAAAGAAGATTTGAGTGGAAAGCAACTTGGAGAGGCTAGAGATCAAGATTCATATGGTAGGAATGGAATATCTTGGTCTCAACACATGAGTAGGTGGTTCTCTCTCAGAACATATGAGTTGGAATGGTGTATGTGTTCTGATGGCTCTCTCTTCGAATGAAGAGGAGGTGGAGGGGTATTTATAGCCTTCACACAAAATCCAACCGTTACACATAGTTTTCCAATCTCGGTGGGACCGAATCAACAAACTCGGTCGGACCGAAAATGTAAACCTAGTGACCGTTAGAGATTTCCGGTGGGACTGACATGCAACTCGGTAGGACCGATATGGTTAGGGTTTGGGCATAACATAATCTCGGTGAGACCGATTACACAAACTCGGTGAGACCAAATTTGGTAATTAGCTAACCAGAGAGTTGGTCAGGCAAACTCGGTGGGACCGATTTGCTCTTTTGGTGAGACCGAAAAGTTACAAAGGGGAAACACTGAATTTACATTGCAATCTCGGTGGGACCGATTCGCTCTTTCGGTGAGACCGAAAAGTTACGAAAGGGAAACAAAGAGTTTGCAATCCCATCTTGGTGAGACTGAGATCCCTATCGGTAGAACCGAATTGCTAGGGTTTGGCAGTGGCTTATGACAAGTGAAACTCGGTGGCGCCGGATAGGAAGAATCGGTAGGACCGAGTTTGGCTTAGGGTCTAGGTCATATGTGGATATGGGAAAGTAGTTGAGGGTTTTGGAGCATATCACTAAGCACATGAAGCAAGAGGCTCATTAAGCAACACCTCATCCCTCCTTGATAGTATTGGCTTTTCCTAAAGACTCAATGTGATCTTGGATCACTAAAATATAAAATGAAGAGTCTTGAGCTTTTGAGCTTGAGCCAATCCTTTGTCCTTAACATTTTGAGGGTTCCACTTTCACATCCATGCCATGCCAATCATTGAGCTTTCCTGAAATAATCATCTTGGAATAGCATTAGCTCAATGAGCTATATGTTGTTATGAACTACCAAAACCACCTAGGGATAGTTGCACTTTCAATATCCCCCTTTTTGGTAATTGATGACAACATATAGATCAAAGCTTCGACAAATGATAATAAGCATGAAATATATCGTCGCTTTGAGAAGTATGTGATAAGTAAGAGCTCCCCTAAGTTTGTGCATATTTCAAATTTGCTTTGGACTACAAATGCACAAGGAGTTAGAGTCATGGGTTACTCTTCCATGTCACATACATCTTGGTGGAGCTCTTAAAATGATAAGAATGAAATACATGCACTCATCACCAAGAATAGTGAATGATCACATAAGATAGATAAGATAATAGCATTAAGCAAGCATTAAGTGTAGCTTATGATCAAACACATGATCATCAATGTCTCACAAGCAATGACATAGTATCTCAAGCACTCAAAAGCAAACAAGTTCGAAAAACCACCAAATAAAGCAAGAGAGAAAAAAAACAACACTCTCTCTCTCTCGAAGCCTATGATCTATACATCTTCTCCCCCTTTGGCAACAAGTTACCAAAAAGTTCCTAGAAAATGCATAGTGCTAGATAGACGCTCAGGCTTGATCTTCTGGTGGTGGTGGAGTCCGGATCACTCCAAGGACGAAGGCTTCTGTAGACGCTGAAGTAGACGCTGGAGTTGGAGCTGAAGTAGATGCTGGAGCTGGTGGAACTGAAGCTGTAGCTGGTGCTGAGGTGGTGGCTCTTGTGTCAGCAACTGGCACGGCAGACGACCTCGGACCTCGTGGCACTCTGGCAAAGGCATGAGTGGTAGTCCTGCCTCTCCTCTCCTACATGTCATCCTGGAGCTGCTCTAGTGCAGTCTAAATCTCTGTCACCTTGGCATCCAAGTCATAGAACTTTTGTTCCATGATTCTCTCTAGGCTTGCCTGGTTTTGAGTTAGGGTGGCTAGTCCTTTCTCAATCCGCAGGGTGGATGCAATCAGGTAACCAAGCTGCTCTTGTTTGGTCTTCAAGAAATACTCAGATGCCTCCTCTTGAGTTGGCATCTTGGCAGCTTTCTCCTTCCTTGCCTTCTCCTTCTTTGCTTGTGCTTGGGCAGACAATGGCTCATTCTTAGTCATGAAAACTTGATTGTCCTCAAAATCTGGACGGATGGGCAGGTGTTCCTTGTCCAATAAATATATGCCCGTGCCCATCTTAGAGTTGATGAGCTCCTGAATTTGAGGTGCATATCCACAGCTCCTCTTCTGATCTGCTGCAGTCCTCTTGATAGTCTCTACTATGAGGCTCATGACCTTGAACTTCTGTGGCACATCAAAGACGTGAAGCAAGTTGATTGCATGGCCTCTGATCATCTTGTGATCTCCAGACTTGGGCAAGAGAGTGTGCCTCAATATCCAATTGATTGTTGGCAGCCCTGACAGAAGATAGTGCACTGAGCCAAATTTGAAAGTGTCAAGAGCTTCATTTGGAATTTCCTTGTACATGTTGGACATTGAGTTGTGGTCCATTTTCTTCTTGGCATAAATGTCCAAGTCATCTGCTTGCTCCTCTGGGGCATTGATCAACTTTGCCCATTCCTCAACAGTTGATTGGTACCTCGTACCTTCAGACATCCATGTGATCCTTCCATCTGGGTAGAAGTGTGCTGTGGAGTAGAATTGCATGATAAGCTCCTCGTTCCACTTTGTGAGCTTCTGCCCAACAAAGTCTGCAACTCCACACGCACTAAAGCTGTCATACACTCTAGGGTAGTGTTCCTCATTTTCCTTCATGTAGGTCTAGTCGACCCATCTCATGTCACAAACAATGGGCTTCTTATCTAGCAGCACTGTCTCATAGAAGTCCTGTTGTTCCTTGGTGTGAAACCTGTATCCACAGCAGTCCTTCTCCTTGAAGCATACGGGTCTGCTTCTCTCCACTTCCTCAGCCCTGAATCTCTCCTGAGCTTCATGTCCTCAGCCACAGGATGAGCATCGTTGTGGTCTGGGATCTTGGGCTTGAGCCTTTCCTAGCACTCTGGCTACGGTCTTCTTGACCCTTTCCTTCCTCTTCTTGCCTTTTGCAGCAACTGGCTCTTTGGGAGTGGGCTTCTCAGTTGAGGCTCTAGCCTTTGACATAGGCTGCCTGCCTGCTGGCCTTTTGATCTTTAGACCTGGCTTTGTGCCTTGAGCTGGCTCAACTCTCTTTGATGTGGCCTCTTCCTCTGCCACATAATCTTCATCTTCGGAGTCTGAAGTTCTCTTCTTCCTCTGTCTGGTGGCAGCTTTTGGCAGATTGCTTGGGGTACTTCTGCTGCCATCATCTGAAGAGCTAGAGGGACTAGTGCCCTCACTCATCTGCACTTGCTGCTCTGACAAGTTCTGGCTGTCACTCTGATCAGACATGCTGCAAGCTCTGACTGCTGACCCTGTGAATAGTTTATAGATGAGGTAGAATAGATGAGCATCACAAAATGCAGAGATTTTTGCACAAGAATGATCCAGAAACTTAGTTTTAGTTTCCCACTGAAATCATCTCGGATCTACCGATTTTTAAACTCGGTGATATCGAAGCAGTTTTGGAACCTAAACTAGTGAACTCGGTTGGACCGAGTCACAGTTCGGTGGCACCGAGACTGCTAGGGTTTCACAGAGTTCCAAAATTGGTCACACCGATAAGTAATTCTCGGTCAGACCGAGTCTCACTTGTGCAATGGCATAAGCCAAATCGGTGGGACCGAGTTTTTCAACTTGGTGGGTCCGAGATGGTTTCGGCGGAAACCTAACCCTAAAATTTTCGAATCAAAGCTAATCTACGAGCGTATTGACTGGATAGGAGTGTTTCAATCGTGGCAAGAATCATGATGATCACAATGTGCTGAGAATTGGATTGGAGAATAGCACAAAGATCGAGTCCATACCCTAGCTCGGCGGAGACTCGCTACGGCGGCAATGGCAGGGCAGAATTCCCGTTGACAGCGACGGAGACCAGCGACTGGAGGCGAGAAGATGATCCGGAGACCAAGTTGGCAGAGCAGGCTATCGCGCGGGCGAAGGGGTTCGGAGAAATTTCCAAATTTTGCCCGTGACTATATATAGCCCGACCCTGTCGGTGTGACTGAGTGGAACAACTCAATGGCACCGAGATTCATAACTGCATGCAGTTACTGAAACTCGGTGTGACCGAAATGTTCAAATCAGTTGCACCGAGATCGAAAACCTAGATCAACTTAATGATCTCGATAGGACCGAAAGTGGGGTATCGGTCAGACCGAGAATCATAAAGAGGTTTTGGAAGTTTAATCTATGATGAATCGGGGACTCCGAGCGCTCCTCACACAGAGTGGTTCGAATCTGACTTGATCAAATTTTGTGATGCAACATGAATAGAGTTTGAGACGAGAAAAGCATAGATAGCTAGAGGAGGTTCTTAGGCATTCTTGTCCATCCACTTGGCAAAGGAAATAAACCCAAACGATCAAAACAACAAGTGGATGTCCTCGAATGAGTAAAATATGCAACCAGCATGCTCACACAATAAGATGGCAAATGAAATATGTGGCAAGGCATGCACAACCAATTCTAGCATCTATCAAGCAATTTGCGATGACAAGGTCATCTATATATGAGTATATTGACTTAGGAGTCAAGTGAGAACACTTGATCATAGGTCATACTCATCGTTTAAGCTCAAGTGGGGTTACCACTTTTACATAAAGCATTGTTGTGTTCACATCTTTAGAGTTGCTTTAGCTCAAGTCTTAGAGTAAGCTCCCCCTAGATGTTATATCCCCCCTTGGAGGGATGAACTAACCTTGGGTTTCGTCGATGATGACTTCATGTAGATGTTGAAGATGTGGATGCTCAATGTTGATGTAGATCACTTGGAGCTATCCATTTGAGTGAATTGCACTTTCAATACCTACATGGGTTAGTCCCACAAGGAACAAACAAGGATATCCATAGACATAGAGTGATGCACACACAATATGATGTCCATGAAAACTTTTAGGTTACCTTGTCCCTTGTCTTACCAACAAGAGGGTTTGTGACTCCTTGAACTAGTGCAAGATGTGGAAGTTGATTGCACTTGTTCTTGCCAAAATGATAAGAGTGAAGTATGTTGGCGGAGTCACCCTCAAGAACTCTCTAGTTCTTCTTCTTTTGGATCCACACCATCTTGATGGGAATCCTTGGAGTTGTAGTCGTACTTGATGAAGTGGAACTTGAAGTAGTCTTGGGAATCCACTTGACTAAGGTCTTAGGAGCTTCTTCAAATGCGTCAATTTCCTCTTGAAGCTTGTCCTTGCCTTTTTGCTTGTAGTCTTGTGGTGGAAGATCATCTTGAGCTTGTGTCCCCTTGAAAGAAGTATCATACTTCTCTTGTTGAGGAACAAACAATGTCTTGGGGTATTGATCTTCTTCCCACTCAACTGCATTGGCATTGAACTTTCGTTCAAAACCAACGCCTTGATTCTTCCGGTGCATTCCTTGCTTGCGCACAATTTCCTCGAATTGCTTGCTCCCGGCAAGGCTTTTGTACACTCCTTTCTCTATAATTCCCTTCAATAAGCTATTTTCTTGCTCAAGTGTAACTTGGCTAAGAGAGTCATTAGTGGAATCAAGAGAACTACTAGAAGCAACAATATTGGATTTAGCATGATCATTGTTACTGCTAGAGGAAGAATCTTTCTTGTTCTTGTTACTAGACTTGACTTGAGGCATGTAATTGGATAAGAGTAAACGCTTGGCAATGTAAGAAGAACTTTTCTTGCGGAGATCATCATTGATTGCATTTAAGAACTCATGCTCTTGCTCAAGGTTGAGCTTTTCAAAGCGTAATTTCTCATGAGCTCTTAAAAGTTCTCGATGATCTTCGAAGATAGTTTCATGAGCTAACTTAAGAGTGTTTAGTTCTTTAGTTAGAGCCTCAATCTTTTCCTTATCATTGTCATTCGTTTGATCCTGATTAGCATGATTAATTGGCATTTCATCATAGTATTCATCACTAGAGTTGTCAACAAGCAAATCATCACCTAACAAGTCATCTTCATCACTATTGAAATCAACATACTCGGGGTGTGTTACCTTAGGACCTTTGGCCATGAAGCATCTTCCAATTCCTTCATTTGGTGAGTCAAATATGTCATAGGAGTTGGTTGACACAAGTGCTAGACCGGCAACACCTTCATCTTGAGTATCTTCGGAGTCGGAGTGATAATTCTCTCGGAGTGGCTGTCGGAGTCGGAGCCGGATACCCATTCACCAACATGAGCTTGATGTCTTCGTCTTGTGTAGCTCCTTGATGATTTTTCCTTCCTTTCCGAATCCTTGCTTCTCCGTGAGTATCTTCGTTCATAACGATCATCTCTACTCCTTCTCTCTCTTGGTGGTGATTCTTTGCTTCTTCTTTTTGGAGAATCTTCTCTTCTCTTGTAGGGAGCCGTACACTCATTGGAATAGTGTCTGGGTCTTCCACAACTGTAGCAGTTTCGCTCTCGACTAGAAGATCTTTTGTCATTGTAGGACCTTGACTTGAAGCTTCTATCTTTGCTTCTACTCTTGTAGAACTTGTTGAAGTTCTTCACCATTAACCTCAATTCTTCATTGAAGTCTTGTTTCTCACTTGATGATGTAGGGGCTTCACATGAGGCTTTATAGGCACCACTTGATTTGCTGTGAAGTTCCTCTTTATCCTTAAGTGACATCTCATGAGCAACAATTCTTCCAATCACCTCCGTTGGCTTGAGATCTTTGTAATTGGGCATCATTTGGAACAATGTGCACACGGTATCATATTTTCCATCCAAGGCTCTTAGAATCTTCTTGATGACGAATCTATCGGTCATCTCTTCACTTCCTAAGCCGGCAATCTCATTTGTGATGAGAGCAAGCCTAGAGTACATTTCAGCGACACCTTCACCATCCTTCATCTTGAACTTGTCAAGTTGGCTTTGAAGCACATCCAACTTGGATTCCTTGACGGAGTCGGTACCTTCGTGCATATCAATCAAAGTGTCCCAAATTTCCTTCACATTCTCAAGACGGCTGATTTTGTTGAATTCTTCAGGGCACAATCCGTTGAAGAGAATATCACAAGCTTGAGCATTGTATTGCAACATCTTCAACTCATCCGCGGTAGCTTCACGGTTTGGTTCTCTCCCATCAAAGAAGTCACCTTGCAAACCAACACACACCATAGCCCAAACGGCGGGGTTATGTCCAAGAATATGCATTTTCATTTTATGCTTCCAACTAGCAAAATTAGTACCATCAAAGTAGGGACCTCTACGGTGATAATTTCCCTCGCTAGACGCCATACTCTCCTAGGTTGTGAAACCAAGGCTATGACCACCAAAAGCTATGGAGATCAAAGCAAATGGAGACCAAAGCTCTGATACCACTTGTAGGATCGAAAGTATGTCTAGAGGGGGGGATTAGACTACTTGACCAATTAAAAACTTAACCTTTTCCCAATTTTAGTTCTTGGCAGATTTTAGCTATTTTAGGACAAGTCAAGCAATCATCACACAATTCAAGCAAGCATGCAAAGAGTATATTGGCAGCGGAAAGTAAAGCATGCAACTTGCAAGAATGTAAAGGGAAGGGTTTGGAGAATTCAAACGCAATTGGAGACACGGATGTTTTTCCCGTGGTTCGGATAGGTGGTGCTATCCTACATCCACGTTGATGGAGACTTCAACCCACAAAGGGTAATGGTTGCGAGAGTCCACGGAGGGCTCCACCCACAAAGGGTAACGGTTGCGCGAGTCCACACAGGGCTCCACCCACGAAGGGTCCACGAAGAAGCAACCACCCACAAAGGGTCCACGAAGAAGCAACCTTGTCTATCCCACCATGGCCATCGCCCACACAGGACTTGCCTCACTAGCGGTAGATCTTCACGAAGTAGGCGATCTCCTTGCCCTTACAAACTCCTTGGTTCAACTCCACAATCTTGTCGGAGGCTCCCAAGTGACACCTAGCCAATCTAGGAGACACCACTCTCCAAGAACTAACAAATGGTGTGTAGGTAATGAACTCCTTGCTCTTGTGCTTCAAATGATAGTCTCCCCAACACTCAACTCTCTCTCATAGGATTTGGATTTTGTGGAAAGAAGATTTGAGTGGAAAGCAACTTGGAGAGGCTAGAGATCAAGATTCATATGGTAGGAATGGAATATCTTGGTCTCAACACATGAGTAGGTGGTTCTCTCTCAGAACATATGAGTTGGAATGGTGTATGTGTTCTGATGGCTCTCTCTTCGAATGAAGAGGAGGTGGAGGGGTATATATAGCCTCCACACAAAATCCAACCGTTACACACAGTTTTCCAATCTCGGTGGGACCGAATCAACAAACTCGGTCGGACCGAAAATGTAAACCTAGTGACCGTTAGAGATTTTCGGTGGGACTGACATGCAACTCGGTAGGACCGATATGGTTAGGGTTTGGGCATAACGTAATCTCGGTGAGACCGATTACACAAACTTGGTGAGACCGAATTTGGTAATTAGCTAACCAGAGAGTTGGTCAGGCAAACTCGGTGGGACCGATTTTCTCTTTCAGTGAGACCGAAAAGTTACAAAGGGGAAACACTGAATTTACATTGCAATCTCGCTGGGACCGATTCACTCTTTCGGTGAGACCGAAAAGTTACGAAAGGGAAACAGAGAGTTTGCAATCCCATCTCGGTGAGACCGAGATCCCTATCGGTAGAACCGAATTGCTAGGGTTTGGCAGTGGCTTATGACAAGTGAAACTCGGTGGCGCCGGATAGGAAGAATCGGTAGGACCGAGTTTGGCTTAGGGTTTAGGTCATATGTGGATATGGGAAAGTAGTTGAGGGTTTTGGAGCATATCACTAAGCACATGAAGCAAGAGGCTCATTAAGCAACACCTCATCCCTCCTTGATAGTATTGGCTTTTCCTAAAGACTCAATGTGATCTTGGATCACTAAAATATAAAATGAAGAGTCTTGAGCTTTTGAGCTTGAGCCAATCCTTTGTCCTTAGCATTTTGAGGGTTCCACTTTCACATCCATGCCATGCCAATCATTGAGCTTTCCTGAAATAATCATCTTGGAATAGCATTAGCTCAATGAGCTATATGTTGTTATGAATTACCAAAACCACCTAGGGATAGTTGCACTTTCAATCTCCCCCTTTTTGGTAATTGATGACAACATATAGATCAAAGCTTCGACAAATGATAATAAGCATGAAATATATCGTCGCTTTGAGAAGTATGTGATAAGTAAGAGCTCCCCCTAAGTTTGTGCATATTTAAAATTTGCTTTGGACTGCAAATGCACAAGGAGTTAGAGTCATGGGTTACTCTTCCATGTCACATACATCTTGGTGGAGCGCTTAAAATGATAAGAATGAAATACATGCACTCATCACCAAGAATAGTGAATGATCACATAAGATAGATAAGATAATAGCATTAAGCAAGCATTAAGTGTAGCTTATGATCAAACACCTGATCATCAATGTCTCACAAGCAATGACATAGTATCTCAAGCACTCAAAAGCAAACAAGTTCAAAAAACCACCAAATAAAGCAAGAGAGAAAAAAACAACACTCTCTCTCTCTCTCGAAGCCTATGATCTATACATCTTCTCCCCCTTTGGCAACAAGTTACCAAAAATTTCCTAGAAAATGCATAGTGCTAGATCGACACTCAGACTTGATCTTCTGGTGGAGGTGGAGTCCGGATCACTCCAAGGATGAAGGCTTCTGTAGATGCTGAAGTAGACGCTGGAGTTGGAGCTGAAGTAGATGCTGGAGCTGGTGGAACTGAGGCTGTAGCTGGTGCAGAAGTGGTGGCTCTTGTGTCAGCAACTGGCACGGCAGACGACCTTGGACCTCGTGGCACTCTGGCAAAGGCATGAATGGTAGTCCTGCCTTTCCTCTCCTGCATGTCATCCTGGAGCTGTTCCACTGCAGTCTGAATCTCTGTCACCTTGACATCCAAGTCATAGAACTTTTGTTCCATGATCCTCTCTAAGCTTGCCTGGTTCTGAGTTAGGGTGGCTAGTCCTTTCTCAATCCGCAGGGTGGATGCAATTAGGTAACCAAGCTGCTCTTGTTTAGTTTTCAAGAAATACTCAGATGCCTCCTCTTGGGTTGGCATCTTGGCAGCTTTCTCCTTCCTTGCCTTCTCCTTCTTTGCTTGTGCTTGGGCAGATGATGGCTCATTCTCAGTCATGACAACTTGATTGTCCTCAAAATATGGATGGATGGGCAGGTGTTCCTTGTCCAATAAATATATGCCCGTGCCCATCTTAGAGTTGATGAGCTCCTGAATTTGAGGTGCATATCCACAGCTCCTCTTCTGATCTGCTGCAGTCCTCTTGATAGTCTCTACTATGAGGCTCATGACCTTGAATTTCTGTGGCACATCAAATACGTGAAGCAAGTTGATTGCATGGCCTCTGATCATCTTGTGATCTCCAGACTTGGGCAAGAGAGTGTGCCTCAATATCCAATTGATTGTTGGCATCCCTGACAGAAGATAGTGCACTGAGCCAAATTTGAAAGTGTCAAGAGCTTCATTTGGAATTTCCTTGTACATGTTGGAAATTGAGTTATGATCCATCTTTTTCTTGGCATAAATGTCCAAGTCATCTGCTTGCTCCTCTGGGGCATTGATCAGTTGAGCCCATTCAGCAACTGTAGATTGGTACCTCGTACCCTCAGACATCCAAGTTATCCTCCCATCTGGATAAAAGTGTGCCGTGGAGTAGAATTGCATGATAAGCTCCTCGTTCCACTTTGTGAGCTTCTGCCCAACAAAGTCTGCAACTCCACACGCACTAAAGCTATCATACACTCCAGGGTAGTGTTCCTCATTTTCCTTCATGTAAGTCCAGTCGACCCATCTCATGTCACAAACAATGGGCTTCTTATCTAGCAGCACTTTCTCATAGAAGTCCTGCTGTTCCTTGGTGTGAAATCTGTAATGCACAGCAGTCCTTCTCCTTGAAGCATACGGGTCTGCTTCTCTCCACTTCCTCAGCCCTGAATCTCTCCTGAGCTTCATGTCCTCAGCCACAGGATGAGCATCGTTGTGGTCTGGGATCTTGGGCTCGAGCTTTCTAAGAACTTGCTCTTCATCCTCTTCTTCAGCAACAGTCTCAGGCACTGGGGCCTTGTTCTTCTCAGCTGCAGGAATGCTCCTTGTATTCCTCTTTGGTTTTGGCTTGGAGGCAGCTTTGGGCTTAGATGCAGTAGCCCCTGATCTTATGGCATCACCCATCAGCTTGGGTGCCTTAGGTGCTGGTGCAGCTACCTCTTCTTCCTCTTCCTCTTCCATGATGGAAGCCTTTCCTAGCACTCTGGCTACGGTCTTCTTGACCCTTTCCTTCCTCTTCTTGCCTTTTGCAGCAACTGGCTCTTTGGGAGTGGGCTTCTCAGTTGAGGCTCTAGCCTTTGACATAGGCTGCCTGCCTGCTGGCCTTTTGATCTTTAGTCCTGGCTTTGTGCCTTGAGCTGGCTCAACTCTCTTTGATGTGGCCTCTTCCTCTACCACATAATCTTCATCTTCGGAGTCTGAAGTTCTCTTCTTCCTCTGTCTGGTGGCAGCTTTTGGCAGATTGCTTGGGGTACTTCTGCTGCCATCATCTGAAGAGCTGGAGGGACTAGTGCCCTCACTCATCTGCACTTGCTGCTCTGACAAGTTCTGGCTGTCACTCTGATCAGACATGCTGCAAGCTCTGACTGCTGACCCTGTGAATAGTTTATAGATGAGGTAGAATAGATGAGCATCACAAAATGCAGAGATTTTTGCAAAAGAATGATCCAAAAATTTAGTTTTAGTTTCCCACTGAAATCATCTCGGATCTACCGATTTTTAAACTCGGTGATACCGAAGCAGTTTTGGAACCTAAACTAGTGAACTCGGTCAGACCGAGTCATAGTTCGGTGGCACCGAGACTGCTAGGGTTTCACAGAATTCCAAAATCGGTCACACCGATAAGTAATTCCCGGTCAGACCGAGTCTCACTTGTGCAATGGCATGAGCCAAATCGGTGGGACCGAGTTTTTCAACTCGGTGGATCCGAGATGGTTTCCGTGGAAACCTAACCCTAAAATTTTCGAATCAAACCTCATCTACGAGCGCATTGACTGGATAGGAGTGTTTCAATCGTGGCAAGAATCATGATGAACACAATGTGCTAGGAATCGGACGGGGAATAGCACTGTGATCGAGTCCATACCCTAGTTCGGTGGAGACTCGCTACGGCGGCAACGGCGGGGTAGAATTACGTTGACGGCGATGGAGACCAGCGACTGGAGGCGGTTGGCGGCGAGAAGACGATCCAGAGACCATGTTGGCAGAGCAGGCTATCACGCGGGCGAAGGGGTTCGGAGAAATTTCCAAATTTTGCCCATGACTATATATAGCCCGACCCTGTCGGTGTGACCGAGTTGAACAACTTGGTGGCACCGAGATTCATAACTGCATGCAGTTACTGAAACTTGGTGTGACCGAAATGTTCAAATCGTTTGCACCGAGATCGAAAACCTAGATCAACTTAATGATCTCGGTAGGACCGAAAGTGGGGTATCGGTCAGACCGAGAATCATAAAGAGGTTTTGGAAGTTTAAGTCTATGACGAATCGGGGACTCCGAGCGCTCCTCACACAGAGTGGTTCGAATCTGACTTGATCAAATTTTGTGATGCAGCATGAATAGAGTTTGAGACGAGAAAAACATAGATAGCTAGAGGAGGTTCTTAGGCATTCTTGCCCATCCACTTGGCAAAGGAAATAAACCCAAACGATAAAAACAACCAGTGGATGTCCTCGAATGAGTAAACTATGCAACCAGCATGCTCACACAATAAGATGGCAAATGAAATATGTGGCAAGGCATGCACAACCAATTCTAGCACCTATCAAGCAATTTGCGATGACAAGGTCATCTATATATGAGTATATTGACTTAGGAGTCAAGTGAGAACACTTGATCATAGGTCATACTCATCGTTTAAGCTCAAGTGGGGTTACCACTTTTACATAAAGCATTGTTGTGTTCACATCTTTACAGTTGCTTTAGCTCAAGTCTTAGAGTAAATCTCCCCCTAGATGTGATATCCCCCTTTGGAGGGATGAACTAACCTTGGGTTTCATCGATGATGACTTCATGTAGATGTTGAAGATGTGGATGCTCAATGTTGATGTAGATCATTTGGAGCTATCCATTTGAGTGAATTGCACTTTCAATACCTACATGGGTTAGTCCCACAAGGAACAAACAAGGATATCCATAGACATAGAGTGATGCACACACAAGATGATGTCCATGAAAACTTTTAGGTTACCTTGTCCCTTGTCTTACCAACAAGAGGGTTTGTGACTCCTTGAACTAGTACAGGATTTGGAAGTTGATTGCACTTGTTCTTGCCAAAATGATAAGAGTGAAGTATGTTGGTGGGGTCACCCTCAAGGACTCTCTAGTTCTTCTTCTTTTGGATCCACATCATCTTGATGGGAATCCTTGGAGTTGTAGTCGTACTTGATGAAGTGGAACTTGAAGTAGTCTTGGGAATCCACTTGACTAAGGTCTTAGGAGCTTCTTCAAATGCGTCAATTTCCTCTTGAAGCTTGTCCTTGCCTTTTTGCTTGTAGTCTTGTGGTGGAAGATCATCTTGAGCTTGTGTCCCCTTGAAAGAAGTATCATACTTCTCTTGTTGAGGAACAAACTTTGTCTTGGGGTATTGATCTTCTTCCAACTCAACTCCATTGGCATTGAACTTTCGTTCAAAACCAACGCCTTGATTCTTCCGGTGCATTCCTTGCTTGCGCACAATTTCCTCAAATTGCTTGCTCCCGGCAAGGCTTTTGTACACTCCTTTCTCTATAATTCCCTTCAATAAGCTATTTTCTTGCTCAAGTGTAACTTGGCTAAGAGAGTCATTAGTGGAATCAAGAGAACTACTAGAAGCAACAATATTGGATTTAGCATTATCATTGTTACTGCTAGAGGAAGAATCTTTCTTGTTCTTGTTACTACACTTGACTTGAGGCATGTAAGTGGATAAGAGTAAATGCTTGGCAATGTAAGAAGAACTTTTCTTGCGGAGATCATCATTGATTGCTTTTAAGAACTCATGCTCTTGCTCAAGATTGAGCTTTTCAAAGCGTAATTTCTCATGAGCTCTTAAAAGTTCTCGATGATCTTCGAAGATAGTTTCATGAGCTAACTTAAGAGTGTTTAGTTCTTTAGTTAGAGCCTCAATCTTTTCCTTATCATTGTCATTCATTTTATCTTGATTAGCATGATTAATTGACATTTCATCATAGTATTCATCACTAGAGTTGTCAATAAGCAAATCATCACCTAACAAGTCATCTTCATCACTATTGAAATCAACATACTCGGGGTGTGTTACCTTAGGACCTTTGGCCATGAAGCATCTTCCAATTCCTTCATTTGGTGAGTCAAATATGTCGTAGGAGTTGGTTGACACAAGTGCTAGACCGGCAACACCTTCATGTTGAGTATCTTCGGAGTCGGAGTGATAACTTCTCTCGGAGTGGCTGTCGGAGTCGGAGCCGGATACCCATTCACCAACATGAGCTTGATGTCTTCGTCTTGTGTAGCTCCTTGATGATTTTTCCTTCCTTTCTGAATCCTTGCTTCTTCGTGAGTATCTTCGTTCATAATGATCATCTCTACTCCTTCTCTCTCTTGGTGGTGATTCTTTGCTTCTTCTTTCTGGAGAATCTTCTCTTCTCTTGTAGGGAGCCATACACTCATTGGAATAGTGTCCGGGTCTTCCACAACTGTAGCAGTTTCGCTCTCGACTAGAAGATATTTTGTCATTGTAGGACCTTGACTTGAAGCTTCTATCTTTGCTTCTACTCTTGTAGAACTTGTTGAAGTTCTTCACCATTAAGCTCAATTCTTCATTGAAGTCTTGTTTCTCACTTGATGATGTAGGGGCTTCACATGAGGCTTTATAGGCACCACTTGATTATTTGTGAAGTTCCTCTTTATCCTTAAGTGACATCTCATGAGCAACAATTCTTCCAATCACCTCCGTTGGCTTGAGATCTTTGTAATTGGGCATCATTTGGATCAATGTGCACACGGTATCATATTTTCCATCCAAGGCTCTTAGAATCTTCTTGATGATGAATCTATCGGTCATCTCTTCACTTCCTAAGCCGGCAATCTCATTTGTGATGAGAGCAAGCCTAGAGTACATTTCAGCGACTCCTTCACCATCCTTCATCTTGAACTTGTCAAGTTGGCTTTGAAGCACATCCAACTTGGATTCCTTGACGGAGTCGGTACCTTCGTGCATATCAATCAAAGCGTCCCAAATTTCCTTCGCATTCTCAAGACGGCTGATTTTGTTGAATTCTTCGGGGCACAATCCGTTGAAGAGAATATCACAAGCATGAGCATTGTATTGCAACATCTTCAACTCATCCGTGGTAGCTTCACGGTTTGGTTCTCTCCCATCAAAGAAGTCACCTTGCAAACCAACACACACCATAGCCCAAACGGCGGGGTTATGTCCAAGAATATGCATTTTCATTTTATGCTTCCAACTAGCAAAATTAGTACCATCAAAGTAGGGACCTCTACGGTGATAATTTCCCTCGCTAGACGCCATACTCTCCTAGGTTGTGAAACCAAGGCTATGACCACCAAAAGCTATGGAGATCAAAGCAAATGGAGACCAAAGCTCTGATACCACTTGTAGGATCGAAAGTATGTCTAGAGAGGGGGATTAGACTACTTGACCAATGAAAAACTTAACCTTTTCCCAATTTTAGTTCTTGGCAGATTTTAGCTATTTTAGGACAAGTCAAGTAATCATCACACAATTCAAGCAAGCATGCAAAGAGTATATTGGCAGCGGAAAGTAAAGCATGCAACTTGCAAGAATGTAAAGGGAAGGGTTTGGAGAATTCAAACGCAATTGGAGACACGGATGTTTTTCCCGTGGTTCGGATAGGTGGTGCTATCCTACATCCACGTTGATGGAGACTTCAACCCACAAAGGGTAATGGTTGTGAGAGTCCACGGAGGGCTCTACCCACAAAGGGTAACGGTTGCACGAGTCCACACAGGGCTCCACCCACGAAGGGTCCACGAAGAAGCAACCACCCACAAAGGGTCCATGAAGAAGCAACCTTGTCTATCCCACCATGGCCATCGCCCACACAGGACTTGCCTCACTAGTGGTAGATCTTCACGAAGTAGGCGATCTCCTTGCCCTTACAAACTCCTTGGTTCAACTCCACAATCTTGTCGGAGGCTCCCAAGTGACACCTAGCCAATCTAGGAGACACCACTCTCCAAGAAGTAACAAATGGTGTGTAGGTAATGAACTCCTTGCTCTTGTGCTTCAAATGATAGTCTCCCCAACACTCAACTCTCTCTCATAGGATTTGGATTTTGTGGAAAGAAGATTTGAGTGGAAAGCAACTTGGAGAGGCTAGAGATCAAGATTCATATGGTAGGAATATCTTGGTCTCAACACATGAGTAGGTGGTTCTCTCTCAGAACATATGAGTTGGAATGGTGTATGTGTTCTGATGGCTCTCTCTTCGAATGAAGAGGAGGTGGAGGGGTACATATAGCCTCCACACAAAATCCAACCGTTACACACAGTTTTCCAATCTCGGTGGGACCGAATCAACAAACTCGGTCGGACCGAAAATGTAAACCTAGTGACCGTTAGAGATTTTCGGTGGGACTGACATGCAACTCGGTAGGACCGATATGGTTAGGGTTTGGGCATAACATAATCTCGGTGAGACCGATTACACAAACTCGGTGAGACCGAATTTGGTAATTAGCTAACCAGAGAGTTGGTCAGGCAAACTCGGTGGGACCGATTTGCTCTTTCGGTGAGACCGAAAAGTTACAAAGGGGAAACGCTGAATTTACATTGCAATCTCGGTGGGACCGATTCGCTCTTTCGGTGAGATCGAAAAGTGACGAAAGGGAAACAGAGAGTTTGCAATCCCATCTCGGTGAGACCGAGATCCCTATCGGTAGAACCGAATTGCTAGGGTTTGGCAGTGGCTTATGACAAGTGAAACTCGATGGCGCCGGATAGGAAGAATCGGTAGGACCGAGTTTGGCTTAGGGTTTAGGTCATATGTGGATATGGGAAAGTAGTTGAGGGTTTTGGAGCATATCACTAAGCACATGAAGCAAGAGGCTCATTAAGCAACACCTCATCCGTCCTTGATAGTATTGGCTTTTCCTAAAGACTCAATGTGATCTTGGATCACTAAAATATAAAATGAAGAGTCTTGAGCTTTTGAGCCTGAGCCAATCCTTTGTCCTTACCATTTTGAGGGTTCCACTTTCACATCTATGCCATGCAAATCATTGAGCTTTCCTGAAATAATCATCTTGGAATAGCATTAGCTCAATGAGCTATATGTTGTTATGAATTACCAAAACCACCTAGGGATAGTTGCACTTTCAGAGACCCATGAAGGGAATGACCCAGAAGCGGCAAAGCCACAACAATGGAGGGATGGCCTAGCTAGTGGTGGGAGTAGTAGGGGGTGGTGAGGCCTGCGTGGCAGCACAGCCGGCCACGGGAGGCGGGAGCAGGCGGTCCCGCCGGTGTTGGATTTGGCGGCTGGAGCAAGAAGATAAGAGATTGAAGAAACACGACAGATGTTGGATTGACATCCAACGGTTACGTCTGCTAGAATCGTTTGTTGACGTATATAATAAGTAAAAAAATCTTGCATACGCATCAACTTAATAGGCCCACAAGTCACACCATTCCCTATTTTTTTAATAATTTATGTATAGCTCATTGCAACTTCTTATGCAATTTATTGCAGTCCGTCTTTTTGTTGGCCAGGGCCAGGGTTAAAAATTTAAATGAAAATTTGCATATTTTTGTGGGTTCCAAACTATTTTTAATACCTAAATGTCGATCCATATTTAAAGTACTTTGAAGATATATTTAAATTATGTTAAAGCAGATTGAAATAGGAATATGAAAATGTGAAAAAATTCAGAAATTATAAAGTAATTGCCAATTTGTCATCTGTTTTTTTATTTACAACCCATTTCAAACTACTTTCAAGATTTGCAGGCGTCTTGACAGAGTTGCGGCCCATCAGGGCGTAGAAAAATAAGTAGGGCTGGATTGGGTATTGTTCAGAAAAATAAACTCGGCTCATTTTGACAAAGAAAAAATAGCTGGGTTGGTCATATTGTGAACATAAAATATAAGCGAGGGCTAGACGGACCATAGCCCAGTTGAAACCCTGCTCCGTCTCAACAATAACAAAAAAAATACTGCTCGAGCAGCTACGTCCCAGGTGTCAGCCGATCTTGTGTTGTTCTCTTGTCTATTGACTATATACGCTGACAATGTCTTCGGTCCCAGATGTCAAGAAACCACTAGGAGGAAGCATTTTATTTTTCCATACGCTGACAATGGAGTATATATAACAAAAAATGAGGAACTTCCTAGCATCCATCCATGGACATGGTGGGCCCCTACTATCATCCTCTCCATGTACGGTCCTATGTCGATTCCTGTTGTTTGCTGACCATGTTAATCAATGCGAGAGGGCGGCGCCGCGGCGAGCGCACCAAAGCACGCGGGGGACGACGGCGAGGCCTCGGACGTTGGGGTTAACGATTTAGGAGACGGTGGGGCGGTGATGCGTGCGCTGAGGTGCAGCCAGCCGTGGGAGGTGGAAGCAAGCGACCCCGCTGGCGCTGGTTTGGTTTTGGCGGCTGGAGGAAGACAGGACTAAAGAAACACGATAGACTGTAGAAGCAGCAGGAGTACTTAACAACCTTAACTGAAACCAGCAGGGGCACTTAACAACCATAGCTGAAAGCAGTATGAGTACTTATACAGGTTCAACCGTACAAAACATGCCTCAAACAGTGCTACTTTGCCTACAGTTAACCAAGGGTGAGGCCGCCAAGCCCCAAGACAAGGCCCAGACACCACCCCGCGCATCCACAACCTCTGAAAGCGGCTTCATCTTGTAATGTGGTCAATAAAAAGTATATTCGCTTTAGAGCCATGGAAAAGCAGGAACATAATCTTCTGTCCTATTCTCCAAGATGGACGAGCCTTCATTATTTGAGACCACCCATGAATAAGTATCTTTTCACCTCCAAGGGGAATGGAGTAGGTCGACATAAACATCATGTTGTGACCAAGCGCAAGTCTGACTCATCCATGGTCAGGCATCTGTATAGGAACAATAGAACTGGGCAGTTTCTGTTTCAAGAAGATCACAGTTGTAAAATTGTGTATAAGCAAGAGTTTATGAACAACATATATAATAGAAAATAGCTCGTACCATAAGTTTCTCGACACAGTTGGACCTGTTCAACGAGTGCAGCAGTGGCACACATATCTCACGTGGCCTTCGACCATTGAAACGCCCCACAAGGACCTCAAGACGATCAATAAAGTGTAGGAACTTGTGGATGTCGTCCCATTCAACTTCAGTGCCATCAGTAACAGCTGAGTTCTTACAGAATAACAGATGAGTAGCCTGCTTAACTCTGAAAAAACCTACACGTGCCACCAATTATAAGAAAATATTAGTTAGAAGTAGCATCTTCGTGAGAGATTCGTTGCTACTTCTAAAGTTAAATTGTGATTAGTTAGACAGAATAGGTGGATCAAGAAGTAATTGAGGCAATAAGCAAGAACCAGATACAAAACTAACATGGATGAACAATTGGAATGACGTCGGGGTGGAAGATCGCAGTGAAGATGAGACCAGATTCTGCTATTTCCATCAATATTCATGCGCCAACTTTCAGTCTGTAACACTTGAGAAAGTTATCCAAGTTCAGCCATAAAAAAGCAGCGATCTTCTTGGTTCATGAACCCAACTCGGAACTTATATCCATGGCTTGTCTTCACTGTGACCATTAAACTGGTGTATTCAGTTATGGTAAGGCCGAGCATCTTGAGTAAATGTGTTCTGGCAGAGCAAGGAATGCACTGCAAGAAAAATAATATGAGAACACAATGTATTCCCTATCCAAATCTAGAAATAATTTCCTCCTTCACGTCAGTGTTGACCATGGGTACTAGTACCTTTTATCCAAATATAGCAATCCAAATTTCCAAATTAGTCGATAACATGTTCAAAAAACCCCACCCTCCCGGATAGAAAAGAGGATTCTAGGAACATATTGTGCATGTTTTAAAATCTTGTGTTAGGATGAGAAGAAACAAGTGTAGCATCTCGCCGAGGGCGCAGAAACCTGTAGGGTCCTCGCACTTTGGGCATTGCAAATGAAACACACTAGATTCAGTACGAAGAAAAATGTATCAATGGTGGCTGCCATCCTAGGCTTACCCGCGACCAAGGGACTTAGATTTATCAGTGATGGATGAAGAATTCATACCAGGTTCTCCATGAGAAAACCCTATGCAATCGCCGAGCGAGGGTTTTCTCTGAACAAGCAGACGAGGGAGAAGGGGATTCAGGCCCAGTGAAATATTGCCGCTTCGTTCGTCCAGCTTACTGCTAAAGCTGGAAAGGTGGGGTTTTTTGTGTTTTGACGGCGCATTGGGCATTACGGCGGTGCTACGGCCGGGGTGTGTCTACCATGCAGTTGTGCACTCTAATTTGGTGCATATGGCATGTGGACCCTATTGTTGGATGCCCCACATATCAGTGAAAGGAAGTAGAAAGACAGGAGTAACTAGTTACACATAAATATATTTTTGACAGAGAGATACTCCCTCTGTATAGAAATATAAAAATCTTTTATATCACAACTTTATACATAAGAAAAATCAAGGGGAATATATATAACATATATAATTATATAAAAAAGAGTTTTTTAACAGAGTATAGACGAGTTGGTGATGATGGTGTGCCTACCATCCTGCAATATAGGTCGTCCGATTTATATCTAACGGATAGGAAGGAAACTATGGCAATTTTGCAAAAAGGCACCCACACACCTCTCCACATTTGCAAATAAGGCCTTCCCTCGTTCATCCTTTTCTCTCACAAGATAAAATACTCATACAAATGCTTCTTGATGTTACGTGCAACGCACGGACATTATGGGGGTTCAGCTGAGAATATAATACTCAGACATGCTCATGGTTCTGGACTTTGGGCCACAGGCCGGTGGGCCTGCATGTTTGGGGGCCCATGTGTTCTACCTCAACACTTATCATATTGCAAGCGATCGGTACGACGCTGGTTTTAGATGTTGTCGCAAGGCGAATACACAAAATTGAATAAAGCACAGCAGCTGTTAGAATGAAATCGAACGACGGTTCCTAACCAGCAATCAGAGTTGCAATTCTATCAACGATATACCATGTGATAAATAATATTATCGTACTACTTATACACAGAGGACACTTGTTTCACCATGCCAGATTATTACATCAAAATCTCTCGGAGGATAGATCGGTTTGGCAGTTGCGTGCTGCTACTGAAGAATTTCAAAGTTGATTTGAACCAACTCTCCTTGCCGAGAAAGTTTGATTTTGACATCATCCCCTACCGAAAGATATGATTTAGATTGAACCTTGACCATTCTTTAGTATCAATCATCATGCGACCATCCTTTGTACTTACGGTATATTGAGTAGGTTCATTCACACCAAGGCTGCGCATGGTAAGAGAAACTTGGCCACGGTTTCCCGGTTTGTTGAACGACTCCCTCGTTGCTCTAGGAATTCTCTGTTTGCAAACTAGAAGACATACACAAACAGTTAGATCAACACAGTGAATCATGTGAAACAATGTGGAAAGAAAAAAGACCGAAGCACTTGGGCGGCCAATGCTTACCAAGAAGGTGGACATGTCGGTTTTTGTAAGGACTTTGGTATATGAAGTGTGAACTGCATGGGCCGAAGCAGATGCAAATGCAAGTGTTGGTTCAGGTGCCGAAGCCGTTGCTGGTGCCCGTGCCGGTGCGACTGCTAGTGCCGCTACTGCTGCCGGAGATGGTGCTCCTTGTAGAGCTAGTGCCGGTGTCGAAGAAGGTGCTGGTGTCGATGCCTGGTCCTTCGGTAGATCAGCCTGAACCGCTGACGCGGTCGGTGCCCAATCCTCAGCTGGATCAGGCTGAGTTGCTGCCACTGTCAGTGCTAGAGCAACTACCGGTGCTTGATCCGTTGCTGAAGGTGGTACCAATGTGCAAGACAACGGCGATAGTGTCTGGTCTGCTATGATCAGTTTTCTAACTTGACTAGGCTCCATGACCATGATCCAATCTTTTTCTTCATTTCTTTTAAATGCAAGAAGGACTAATTGTGGCGTGTTTGTTAAACCAAACTATAGTTCATCATAGGGATTTAGCTTGTACTCAGACAACATATTGATCCAATTTTTCCAGTAATATAAGTGATGGACAGTGCCTTCGTTACTGACACGACATAAGAAGTGAAACTTGCAAAAATATCCATCATAGAGCAAACCAAATGGTTTATTCTATGATGAATGTGTTTATTCTGTGATGAATGTCACATGGCAAAACCTGCATCATAAAATTGCAGCAAAAGAAAGAAAACATGACATTAAATCAATAACATTTAGATAGTAAATCAATATGATTTACTTGATGTGACACGAGCGAATCCTTACCAGGAAATCACTATGTTGAAGTACTAAACAGAACATTGATCGTCCAACTATGCATGGCATGCAGGGCCCCCACCTACTCCCACAAGCAGGACAGTCCAAAGGTCATGACAAATTGTACGGACCGAACATCCATGGGACTTGAAATCTTGGTGGGTGCGATAAACCCTGCAATGCATACAGATATTGGAGTGTAACCATAATTGATAAATAGTCCTCACAAAAAAGATGATCTGGATACTTCAAAATATACAGACTGAATTAAGTGGACAGACATTAACATAGACTATTCTCAGGACTCACCACACACCAAAAGCAGAGGTACTAAACAATACAGGGTTCACAAACACAAATCAAGTACTGAACAATAGTACTTACTACAGACAAGCAAAGTTGCACTAATTAAACTCTGCAGATTATTTGTTGCCACCGATCTACGGGATGGACCACGCATAACTGACTAGGCCATGGACTTCGTGAGAGATGTCTACCTGCACCATCACCATCTCTTCAACCTTGGAGAACCTAATAGAGTGGTCTTTCCACTCATAAACATGACGATGAAGACAGGCCACAACAGATTTGTCGGGAAGCTTTACAAGAACCACACCCTTCGTAATCGAAGGCATAGCCAGGAAATTGTTGTGGTCAACTACAACCTTGAGAACACGCGTGACAACAATGCTACAGGAAAACACTAGTTCAGGACACGTGGCGACAAGGACACAGCAGCTGGATAGTTTAGCAGTAGAACTCATCCTTAGGTCTTCCAGTTCACACGACATGACTTTGAGAACTTCATCTCCACCGCGGACCTGGTTCTAATTCAAACAGAAACTAGATATTTTATTACTACCTTCGTTCAGAAATATAAGATGATTTTCGATATTTTACTCCATATAAGACTACATATACGCACAGAAATGAGTGAACAAAGACACTAGAACATGTCTTCAAAGGCATGAGAGCAGAGGGATTACTTGCAATATCCACAACACAAGTTACCGAGGCAAATATACCTTCTTCAAAGGTAGCATTGATGCTCATAAAGTAGTTGAAAGTAATCTATAAGAAATCAGTGTCAACCTCTCGCATGTTTTGGTCAAAAGAGGAATTTAGAACCGTCATTTGGCACACAAAAATCACATGCAAGATCACCCAGAAAGTTGTACTACTAGTACTAGTACTGCGTGTTAGATGAAAAAACATGATCAAGATCGAGAAAAAGATCGTCAAGAAGAGATATTACCTGGACTTGCTTAATGAGGGATCCCGGAGAGGGGGGCTTGGACAGGGCGATGGCTTTGAGCTTGTCTGCGGTAGTCTCAGCGGGGTGCTTGTGCTTCTTCGTACCATGAGCCTCGATGGTTTTGGCCAAAGCCATATACATCACTTCGTCCGGTGCTCCAGCGTCCATCAAGAAACTATCAAATAGAAATAAAAGAAAAGAAACCATAATCACAAACCCAAAAGATGAACAGAGAGGGAGTTATAGGATCAGTCTTGGGGTTGCAAGACTGGGCCTTGGCTAGAATCAACACCATTGATGCGCTCACCTTTCCTTCTTTAGGAGAGAAGAACAATGGCAGAAGCAAGTCAGGGTTTTCTTGAAGAAATGAGGAACAAGATGAGGGAGAAGCGAGTGGGGAGTTTCTTCAAGAGAGGAAGCTGAGAGAGAAGAGTGAAATGATGGTTACTTCGTCCGTCCAACTTACTGCTGGAAAGGAGGGGGTTTTGTGATTTGACGTCTCATTGGGCATTACTGCGGCGCTTTGATCGGGGTAGTCTACCGTGCAGTTGGGCACTATACTATAGAGTAATTTAGTGCATGGCTGGTGGACCCGGATGCTGGCTGTCCCACACGTGGGTGAAAGTGAGTAGCAAGGTTCCCGACGACCGTCGAGGAGGATCCGCATGGTAGAGCATGTCCACTGTTTTTTTCTGAAGAAAAAAATGATTACAGCAAGTGTTTCCATTCTTATGACGGAGGGGTGTGAAACACAGCAGCCACTTGAACATACACAATGCTCCTACTACTAGACATGTGTAGTGGTTCATATGCCAGTACCACATAATCTTGTTGCTAGTGTAGTAAGATATGATGATAACAAATGATGTTATGTGCATGTCAACTATATGAACAGTAATGTAACATAGTACCGCTTTTTCGACTGTCCGGTCGAGAATGAACGATGAGATCGATGTTAACAGAACTAGGTCTACAGCGCACGGAGAGTACGATGCTACAGTACTCCACGAAACATGAACCATATGAAGCACGAATCGGTGTTAGGCAGGGTGTATGGAGGGTGCACGGGATGGGAGCAAAAGTTCCCTTCTCGACCCACTTTTGGGTGTTTGGCAGAGTGCATGAAGGGTGCATGAGTCCACACTAGTAGGTTAACACAAATACACGAAGAGGGAACAACTATATAGAGATGAGAATGCAACCAAACACACCCACACGCTTTGTGCTACAGTGCTCGATCTGCACCGTCTGAGTTTGATCCAATGGTCTTGTTGCGCCGAGACATGTACATGCCCATGCAGAGGACGCCTGAACACCACCGAAGTCCCTCTGCTTCTTGAGGCGCACGACATTGGTGATGCAGGGTGCAACCGCCCGTAGAGCCCACTCTCGGTCGACAGGAGCCAGCTCGTCAAAGACGGCGTCCAATGGCACGAATGGATTTCGGTGACGGAGCCCTGAGAGGATTCGCCCGGCAACAACGACGGCAACCTGCAACCCCTCCTTGTCCAGCTCCGCCCCCAGCATCACGCGAAGATGGCTCAGCTCCTCGAAGATATAGGTGAAGAAGGAGACAGGTCAGGAAGTCGCAGCTCGTTGAAGTCGACGGGGTGGTCGAACGGGTTTAGCCCGACGGCCGGCATGGTCGCGCTGGCACGATGGTAGGCATCATGCAGCTGCAACACGTGTGTGGCAACTTGGTCCACCAAGTGGCTGAGGCAATCCGGGACCTCGTCATGATCGGCCGCTCGCACTCCAGCTGGCTCCCCTGACGGCCTATCGTATCTCCCGCTTTCTACAGCAACACCGCCGATGCCTCGAGCATCTTTGTGGTGGACGCCTGCTGCTTTTGAAGCTCCGTGAACTCCCACGCATAACGGAGGAGCATGGCACTCCTCTCCTCCTTGAGCTCACGGAGCTCCACATCCTTGGCCCTGAGCTCCGCATCCTTGGCCTGGAGTTCCTGTGTCAGGCGCCTCACCTCAGACTCCGTGATCTGCTGCGCCGCCATGGCACTAGGTAGAAGCAATGGGGAGAGGAAGCAAAGGGGGCGAAACGGCTGAGAGGCAATGCAATCTACAGGGAAGGGGAAGAAGCCAGCCGAGGAGCGGGGTGAATCTTTTGGTTTTCTCCATGGGAAAACACCAGTCGATGACTTTTCACATCAGCGAGCAGTGGGTTTTACAAGCAGAGTCATCGTGACTAAATTGCTGCCGCGCCTACTCCCGTCAATCAAAAAATTAAAAATCCCACTGTGCCTGCCACACCCAAACACCAGAGCAACGCCGCAGTGGATACTTAAATTTACCTGTCGGCAAGGAGATAAAAAAGGGTGAAAAACAAATGTGGCGGTGGCCTAGCTAATCGGTCGCACTAGCCCAACTAGCTAGCCACGGTGCTTCACTGATGTACTCGGCGGGAAAGGTGGTCTTTCGTGATTTGACGACTCATTTACTTGCTTCGGTGCTACGACCGAGGAGGACCCAAAAAATGTGCGGTAGGGCATCCCACATCTCGGCAGGCAAGAATATATGCGTGCACCACCCGGGAGGACCCCGAAACCGCGCGGTAGGGTGTGCCATGTCTCGGCACGGAGGAAAAATATGCGTGTAAAAATATACTGTATCAGACGTAGTACCTATGGTTCGACCTCGGGACCCAGCCAGTCGGTCGAAAACAACCCACTGGCCACACAGCTTCATCATGCTAACGTGGCACAGAGGATAGGTGTGGTTAGCTCCATCTCGACCAGCCACAACGTCTCTTGTTCTAGGCGATTCTTCTACTTTCCAAGCTTTTTTTAGTTATAATAACACCACGGCAAGCTAGCGCTGCTCTTCGTGTGTACCCGTGCGTCTAAAGGAGAGGAGAGAGAGATCGCTGACCTGGGACCCACTAGTAAGTGGGTCAACGGTCATGCACGTGTTGACGAGCCACTCCCTCTACTCTACTCAACGTAATACTGTATAAAATCAAGTTATGGGACAAATCCAACAACCGTTGTTGTTTCAGGCTATTGACTTACGCTTTGTAGTCCAGGTTGCCTGTTCGAATCTCGTCTTTCAGATTTGTTAGTTTTACGCCCAAATTTGGTCAATGACAAGTGGGACCCCCATGTGTTGTTCTGATATTCCAGTGTAGAATGGTTTTTTTGAACAAACACTTTGCGCGGTTAGACAAGTAATGGCACGAGTCACAAGTATTTTGCAAGTTTATGAACAAAAATGACAGCAGCATAAAATATCACATCCACCCCGTAGCTTAGATGCTATGGTGATACGAGTTTTTTCATCGTTGGAACTGAGATCCAATGGCTTGGGAGTAGTCTTTGTAATCATGCACAATTTCCATACTCTCCAAGGGTTTTTTTGCAAATAAAACATTCAGGCCTCGTGTGTGCCACTGCATCTTGGATCCAACGGCTCCCTGTTGCTCATATTAGGTGCTCCCCGTAGCTTAATTAGCCGCTATGGTGATACGAGCATCTAGGTCATATGATCTGTGATCAGATGCCACATGCGTAGTACTTGTACTTTCTGCGCAATTCCCAAACTCTCTTAGGCATATATTGCAAAAATATGCAAACCTCCTACTGTGAGCCGTTAGATCTCCGTGAATTCGTATCACCATAGAATCTACGGTGCAGAAGCACCTCATATTCTCCCGTGCGAGAAAACATCAGGTGCTCCCGCAACTTGGATCCTACGGTGATACGAGCTTCGATGTCATTTGATCTGAGATCCAATGGCATATGAGCAGTCTTTGTGCTGGTAAGCAGTGGTTGAACTCTTTGGGGACTTTTTTGCAAAAAATATTCGAACCACCTAGGAGTTGTTGGGTCACAAATCCAACGGCTCCGAAGAGCTTGTATCACCAAAGCATCTAAGGTGTGGTAGCACATGATATTCTTACATACAGGAGAATATGATGTCCTCCTTCATCTTAGATGCTACAGTGATACGAGCTTCGAGGTCGTTGGATATGGGATCCAAGGGCATCTGAGTAGTTTTTGTACAAATTTTGTGCAATTCTCAAACTCATTAAGGTTTCCTGTAAAAATATTAAGATGATACGTCTCCAACGTATCTATAATTTTTGATTGCTCCATGCTATTATATTATCTATTTTGGATGTTAATGGGCTTTATTTTACACTTTTATATTATTTTTGGGACTAACCTATTAACCGGAGGCCCAGCCTAAATTGTTGTTTTTTTGCCTATTTTAGGGTTTCGAAGAAAAGGAATATCAAGCGGAGTCCAAAGGGAATGAAACCTTCGGGAACGTGATTTTCTCAACAAACATGATCCAGGAGACTTGGAGTGGGCATCAAGAAACGATCGAGGAGGGCACGAGGCAGGGGGCGCGCCTACCACCCTGGGTGCGCCCTCCACCCTCTTGGGCCCCTCGTTGCTCCACCGACGTACTTCTTCCTCCTATATATATCCACGTACCCCCAAACATCTAGGATCACCACGAAAACCTAATTCCACCGCCGCAACCTTCTGTACCCGAGAGATCCCATCTCGGGGCCTTTTCCGGAGCTCCGTCGGAGGGGGCATTGATCACGGAGGGCCTCTACATCAACTCCATGGCCTCTCCGGTGATGTGTGAGTAGTTTACTTCAGACCTTCGGGTCCATAGTTATTAGCTAAATGGCTTCTTCTCTCTCTTTGGATCTCAATACAAAGTTCTCCTCGATCTTCTTGGAGATCTATTCGATGTAATTTTCTTTTGCAGTGTGTTTGTCGAGATCCGATGAATTGTGGGTTTATGATCCAGATTATCTATGAACAATATTTGAATCTTTTCTGAATTCCTTTATGTATGATTGGTTTATCTTTGCAAGTCTCTTCGAATTACCGGTTTGGTTTGGCCTACTAGATTGATCTTTCTTGCAATGGGAGAAGTGCTTAGCTTTGGGTTCAATCTTGTGGTGCTTGATCCCAGTGACAGAAAGGGAACCAACACGTATTGTATTGTTGCCATTGAGGATAAAAAGATGGGGTTTATATCATATTGCATGAGTTTATCCCTCTACATCATGTCATCTTACTTAAAGCATTACTCTGTTCTTATGAACTTAATACTCTAGATGCATGCTGGATAACGGTCGATGTGTGGAGTAATAGTAGTAGATGCAGAATCGTTTTGGTCTACTTATCGCGGACATGACGCCTATATACATGATCATGCCTAGATATTCTCATAACTATGCTCAATTCTACCAATTGCTCGACAGTAATTCGTTTACCCACCGTAGTACTTATGCTCTTGAGAGAAGCCACTAGTGAAACCTATGGCCCCCAGGTCTATCTTCCATCATATTAATCTTCCAACACTTAGCTATTTCCTTTGCCGTTTATTTTACTTTGCATATTTATTTCTCTTTATCATAAAAATACCAAAAATATTATCTTATCATATCTATCAGATCTCACTCTCGTAAGTGACCGTGAAGGGATTGACAACCCCTTTATCGCGTTGGTTGTGAGGTTCTTATTTGTTTGTGTAGGTGCGTGGGACTCGAGCGTGATCTCCTACTGGATTGATACCTTGGTTCTCAAAAACTGAGGGAAATACTTACGCTACTTTGCTGCATCACCCTTTCCTCTTCAAGGGAAAACCAACGTAGTGCTCAAGAGGTAGCATAAGACATCCTGTGAGCTGCTATATCTCAGATCTACAAGCTCCAAGCAACTCGTATCACCATATAGCATCTAAGGTGTGGGGGCACATGATATTCTCCCGGGGAGGAGGGGGTGTAGGACCAATCGGTGTTGGGGAGGGTGGGGACAAATATAATCTAAACAATCCTAAACATAGCTTCAAACAATTTTATCTAAGGTCGAGGGGTTAACCCCCGACAATCTACATAGCTCCGCCTAAACACAGCATTTGCATGTACTGTAGTACTAGACTTAATATTCATGTTTCAGTTTCCTGTTCATTTTAAATATTGAATTGAGGACCATGCATGTACTACATTTTACTCCCTTCATTCATAAATATTAGGCCTTCTTTGGTTCATAGGGTAGGAAAATCATAGGAATAGGAAAGTCATAGGAAATGAGATGACATGTATCTCAAATCCTATGAGTAGAAATAGGAAAGGAGATGCCCTTTGATTCACATCATAGGATTTTTTTCCATTAAGTCTAGGCTAATGTTTATTTTCCCATGAAATGTGGAGGATAGGAAGAATTCCTTCATAGTAATAGGATTCTATTCCTACAAGCCAAAGGCCTCTAAAGGAATTTTTCCTATAGAAATCATATCCTATGAAATTCCTACAAGATTCCTCTAAACCAAAGGAGGCCTTAATCTTTTTAGAGATTTCAAATGGACTGCCACATACGGATGTATATAGACATATTTTAGAGTGTAGATTCACTCATTTTGCTCCGTATGTAGTCACTTGTCAAAATCTCTAAAAGACTAATATTTAGGAACAGAAAGAGTATTTTTGAATTCGTGTCATACATGCATGGTTTGGAAAAATAGATGCACTATACTTATTGGATTATTGTTATGTTTGTCTGTGTGTTCGTGTGTATATGTGTGTGTGTGCGTGTGTGTGTGATCATATGCTTGATACATAAAAAGTTTTCTCACCACCATACCGTTCATCTTTTAAATTTGAATTTGCAATGAAGAACTTACTAGGGATACCATGAAATGTGAAATCCACATTGAGATCACTATATCACAAACTCACTCTAATTCAAGAACTCATCATAAATCAATTACCACGTTGAGATTACTATTTGCAAGGTAAACATGGGCATTTTAATACACATAGATTCGTTCGGCAATTTAAAATATTCCTTTCGTATTCTCGAATGGTAGGACCCAATGACGTACCAGCCAGACCTTGGCTCGTGTTGATCCTAAAAAAACTGGCTCATGTCCTTCTGGTGGCGTCCGTGGTACGCACATTAGCCAACCCCAACCAGTCGAGCCTCCGCGTTTCGAGTCAAAATATCTGGCGGCCAGAATTCCAGCCCTAGAAAATCCCCCTCATGTCCTCGGTCCATAATGACTACTGATGAACAATGGAGGGATGCTTTAGTAACTAGACAACGTTACCTACTGTGCCGAGCACGGTTCAATTCCCTCGGTCGCCGCTACCCAAGGTCACCCGTCAACTGCATTGCCTAGTACTAATAGGAGTACTACACCAAGATTAGCATAGAATTGAGCCCGTTTGTTCGTGCCTAGTACTTAGTTAATATATCAGGCAATGCACTGGTATAGAGGGATTATCCTTTTACTCTGCATATATAACCTGTCTGAAGTCTAACTAAGCAAAATGTTTGACCAAATCCTTTCTTAAGAAATACAACAGGAAAGATGTATCGCTTGAAAATTTATTGCATGATGCAAGTTATGATATTGTTTCGAATCCTGGATTTTAAATTTCAGAAAATCCAAAAGTGACCAAAAATTCATGAAACTAAGCATGGTCACGTGATATGGCACAAATATTCCTACGTGATTTTTTTCTTCAATTTAAGACAAGTTGCTTATGAGAAGTTGCACAAATGAAGAGCCAAGATATTTTGGAACAAAGACTTGTCACATTAAGGCGAACGATTTCACTATTGAAACCATGGGCATTTACGTGCCGCCATGAGTCCCTCTTCTCATCGGCAAGTGCCGTCCGAGCAAGCATGTGAGCAGACCGCTGTGCCGACTAACAGGGAGGCATGCGAGCAAACCACTGCGTAGGCTCACTCAGAGGCGAGCCCTTTGACGAGGCTCTGCCGCCCACCTTCGTCCCAACTGCTCCCACTTTTAATGTCGCCGGCACCGCAGTTTAAAATCAACCCCGCACTATCTGGTATCGCTACAATCTTCTCTCTTCCTCTCCGATTCTCCTATTTTCTACCTCCAACTAGCTGTATGCCATGCTGCATCATGATGGTCTGCCCTTAATCTTCCAGTTTCCTGAGGAAGACACCCAGTCGGAGTCTCAAGAACATAAGGAGATTTGGGACGAGCTTGAACCGGCCTTGCGGGAAGACGCCGCGCCTGTCCCCACTCCTGTTCTGGCTCCCGTCGCCCCGACTGCACCAGCACCCATCCCCATGGCATTGATGGGCTGGGAGCCGCACATTGTCGTCGAGCTTGATGCCACGGGGTTCCACGAGGTCCCCGCCGACTTTCACGCGCCCGTGCACCTGCCAGCGCATGCGCCTGCGCGTGCACTGACTCGCACGCCAGTGCACCTGCCATCGCATGCGCCTACGCGTGCACTGACGTGCGCGCCTGTGCCGATGCCCGTGGACATGAATGTCTCTGCCATGCCATTGCCAGTGCATGTCCCCGTGCGGGTGCCAGTGCCCCCTCAGCGGCATGCATGGCCGCCGTCGACCGCTTCCTTGCACTAATGCCAATCGCCTCCTCCCGACAGTTGACTCGCTCCTGGAGACCGAAGTCCAGAACATTGTGGCCTTCCTTGAAGCTAGGGCCAACGTCTAGAAGTACGCCAACAACGGCGCAAGACGCCGCCGTCACCGTCGGTCAGTGGCCCGACGACACACAGAGCACGGCAGAGGAGCCACTTCCCACCGCAAGACGCCGCCGCCGCCGCGTAATCTAAATTTGCCATGAAAAACGTTTGGATTGCCATGCTTAAAATCCGAATGTTTATCATTTCCGTTTATTTTAGATCGATCATCGTATGAATGTAAAGTCGGAGTCAGACTGGATGAAATCTATGGTTTGATCGATTGAATGTTTTGCTAGTGTTGTATCAAATTAAATATAAAACGCCATCAAGCCACATGTATTCCTTCTCATCAAACGACCTAAACTGCTTCAATGTCGAGCGCTCAACACGTTTAGCGTGCAGTTAATTTCATGCCAAAAATAGTGCTAATCACATAATAACAAGCAAATAATATCATACTTAATATCCGCATGCACTTAATATACTTCCAAATTAACGTGCATTGCATGTACACATTGACTAGTACTACTAGTACGTGAAACTAATGTCGTAACTTGTGAATGCGTCCAGATATGGTCAACGGCAACAACGCCCGCGAGTTCTTCGTGTTTGCCCGTGCGTCTAAACGCAGAAGGGGCGGAGAGAGAGAGAGCACATATGGAACCCACCAGTAAGTGAAGGCGAATAGTACGTGCTAATGAGACAGTCCCACTAATGTACTAAAAATAATATTACATGTTATCCATTAAATAGGCTGTGGTAATATAAAAACGTTATATGAACAAAGGGGGGGGGGTACAACAAACATCGTTGTTTTACGTATGTTGCCTATTGATGTGCGGCTTGAAGGCCCTAGTCGCATGTTCGATCCTCGTCCTTTATTTTTTAATTTGTATATGGGTCCAAATTTGTTTCATGATAGGTGGGCCCCTCGGTGTGTAGTTTTTTGCACTTTAATTTGGGGGTCAAAATTTATTCCATTCCAGCTGGACTATCGGTGTGTAGTTTTGTAGCTTATTTGTACTAATTAAAGAGAACAATAGAGTTTTTTTGCAATAATACCATGGTGCGACATTGAAGGGGAGAAAGGACATGCGGGAGAGTGAAAGTGCAACTATCCCTAGGTGGTTTTGGTAATTCCTAACAACATATAGCTCATTAAGCTAACATTATTCCAAGATTAATATTTCAGGAAAAGCTCAATGAATGGCATGGATGAGGAAAGTGGATCCCTCAAAATTCTAAGGACAAAAAGTTTGGCTCAACCTTGAAGCTCAAGACTCTACATTTTATATTTTAGTGATCCAAGATCACATCGAGTCTATAGGAAAAGCCAATACTATTAAGGAGGGATGAGGTGTTGCTTAATGGCTTGCTTGCTCAAAGTGCTTAGTGATATGCTCCAAAACCCTCAACTACCTTCCCACATCCACATATGACCTAAACCAAAAGTCAAACTTGGCCCCACCGATTCTATCTATCCGGTGCCACCGAGTTTCAAATGTCATAGCCACTGCCACAAACCCTAGGCAAATCGGTCTCACCGATAGGGATCTCGGTCTCACAGAGATGGGATTGTAATCTCTCTGTTTCCCTTCGTAACGTTTCGGTCTTACCGAGATGAGCGATCGGTCCCACCAAGATTGCAATGTAAACTCTCTGTTTCCCTTTTGTAACATTTCGGTCTCACCGAGATGAGCGAATCGGTCCCACCGAGTTTACCAGACCAACTCTCTGGTTAGCTTATTACCAAAATCGGTCCCACCGATTTTGTGTAATCGGTCACACCAAGATTACGTTATGCCCTAACCCTAACCATATCGGTCCTACCGAGTTGCATCTCAGTCCCACCGAAAATCCTAACGGTCACTAGGTTTGCTGAATCGGTCTGACCGAGTTTAACCATTCGGTCCCACCGAGTTTGGTAAATTGTGTGTAATGGTTAGATTTTGTGTGGAGGCTATATATACCCCTCCACCCACTCTTCATTCGAGGAGAGAGCCATCAGAACATACCTACACTTCCAATACACATTTTCTGAGAGAGAACCACCTACACTTGTGTTGAGGTCAAGATATTCCATTCCAACCACATGAATCTTGATCTCTAGCCTTCCCCAAGTTGCTTTCCACTCAAATCTTCTTTCCACCAAATCCAAATCCTGTGAGAGAGAGTTGAGTGTTGGGGAGACTATCATTTGAAGTACAAGAGCAAGGAGTTCATCATCAACACACCATTTGTAACTTGGAGAGTGGTGTCTCCTAGATTGGCTAGGTGTCACTTGGGAGCCTCCGACAAGATTGTGGAGTTGAACCAAGGAGTTTGTAAGGACAAGGAGATCGCCTACTTCATGAAGATCTACCGCTGGTGAGGCAAGTCCTTCGTGGGCGATGGCCATGATGGAATAGACAAGGTTGCTTCTTCGTGGACCCTTCATGGGTGGAGCCCTCCGTGGACTCGCGCAACCGTTACCCTCTGTGGGTTGAAGTCTCCATCAACATGGATGTACGATAGCACCACCTATCGGAACCACGACAAAAACATCTGTGTCTCCAATTGCGTTTGAATCCTCAAAACCCTTCCCTTTACATTCTTGCAAGTTGCATGCTTTACTTTCCGCTGCTCATATACCCTTTTGCATGCTTGCTTGAATTGTGTGGAGATTGCTTGACTTGTGCTAAGATAGCTAAAATCTACCAAGAACTAAAATTGGGAAAAGGCTAGATTTTTATTTGGTCAAGTAGTCTAATCACCCCCCTCTAGACATACTTTCGATCCTACAAGTGGTATCAGAGCTTTGGTCTCCATTTGCTTTGATTTCCATAGCTTTTGGTGGTCATAGCCTTGGTTTCACAACCTAGGAGAGTATGGCGTCTAGCGAGGGAAATTATCACCGTAGAGGTCCTTACTTTGATGGTACAAATTTTGCTAGTTGGAAGCATAAGATGAAAATGCATATTCTTGGACATAACCCCGCCGTTTGGGCTATTGTGTGTGTTGGCATGCAAGGTGAATTCTTTGATGGGAGAGAACCGAATCGTGAAGCTACCGCGGATGAGTTGAAGATGCTACAATACAATGCTCAAGATTGTGATATCCTCTTCAATGGATTGTGCCCCGAAGAATTCAACAAAATCAGCCGATACTTTGATTGATATGCATGAAGGTACCGACTCCGTCAAGAAATCCAAATTGGATGTGCTTCAAAGTCAACTTGGCAAGTTCAAAATGAAGGATGGTGAAGGTGTCGCTGAAATGTACTCTAAGCTTGCTCTTATCACAAATGAGATTGCCGGCTTAGGGAGTGAAGAGATGACAGATAGATTCATCATCAAGAAGATCCTAAGAGCCTTGGATGGAAAATATGATACCAAGTGCACATTGATCCAAATGATGCCCAATTACAAAGATCTCAAGCCAACGGAAGTCATCGAAAGAATTGTTGCTCATGAGATGTCACTCAAGGATAAAGAGGAACTTCACAACAAATCAAGTGGTGCTTACAAAGCCTCATGTGAAGCCCCCACATCATCGAGTGAGAAACAAACCTTCAATGAAGAATTGAGCTTAATGGTGAAGAACTTCAACAAGTTCTACAAGAGTAGAAGAAAAGAGAGAAGCTCCAAGTCAAGGTCCTACAATGACAAAAGATCTTCTAGTCGAGAGCGAAACTGCTACAATTGTGGAAGGCCCGAACACTATTCCAATGAGTGTACGGCCCCCTACAAGAGAAGAGAAGATTCTCCCAAGAGAAGAAGTAGAAGAGAAGAATCACCATCTAGAGAAAGAAGGAGTAGAGATGATCGTTATGAACGAAGACCCTCACGGAGAAGCAAGGATTCGGAAAGAAAGGACAAGTCATCAAGGAGCTACACAAAACGAAGACATCAAGCTCATGTTGGTGAATGGGTATCCGGCTCCGACTCCGACAACCACTCCGAGAGAAGCTATCACTCTGACTCCAAATATACTCAAGATGAAGGTGTTGCCGGTCTAGCACTTGTGACAACCAATTCCTACGACATATTTGACTCAACAAATGAAGGAGTTGGAACATGCCTCATGGCTAATGGCCCAAAGGTATCACACCCTGAGTATGTTGATTTCAATAGTGATGAAGATGACTTGTTAGGTGATGATGATTTACTTGTTGACAACTCTAGTGATGAATACTATGATGAAACGTCAATTAATAATGCTAATCAAGATAAAACGAATGGCAATGATAAGGAGAAGATTTAGTCTCTAACTAAAGAACTAAACACTCTTAAGTTAGCTCATGAAACTATCTTAGGAGATCATCGAGAACTTTTAAGGACTCATGAGAAATTGCGCTTTGAAAAGCTCAACCTTGAGCAAGAGCATGAGTTCTTAAAAGCAATCAATGATGATCTTCATAAGAAAAGTTCTCCTTACATTGCCAAGCGTTTACTCTTATCCACTTACATGCCTCAAGTCAAGTCTAGTAACAAGAACAAGAAAGATTCTTCCTCTAGTACTAACAATAATCATGCTAAATCCAATATTGTTGCTTCTAGTAGTTCTCTTGATTCCACTAATGATTCTCTTAGCCAAGTTACACTTGAGCAAGAAAATAGCTTATTTAAGGGAATTATAGAGAAAGATGTTTACAAGAGCCTTGCCGGAAGTAAGCAATTCGAGGAAATTATAAGCAAGCAAGGAAGGCACCGGAAGAATCAAGGTGTTGGTTTTGAACAAAAGTTAAATGCCAATGGAGTTGAGTGGGAAGAAGATCAATACCCCAAGACGAAGTTTGTTCCACAACAAGAGAAGTATGATCCTACTTCTCTCAAAGGGACACAAGCTCAAGATGATCTTCCACCACAAGACCACAAGCAAAAAGGCAAGGACAAGCTTCAAGAGGAAATTGATGCATTTGAAGAAGCTCCTAAGGCCTTGGTCAAGTGGGTTCCCAAGACTACTTCAAGTTCCACTTCATCAAGTACAACTACAACACCGAGGATTCCCATCAAGATGGTGTGGATCCCGAAGAAGAAGAACTAGAGAGTTCTTGAGGGTGACTCCGCCAACATACTTCACTCTTATCATCTTGGCAAGAATAAGTGCAATCAACTTCCACATCTTGCACTAGTTCAAGGAGTCACAAACCCTCTTGTTGGTAAGGCAAGGGACAAGGTAACCTGAAAGCTTTCATAGACATCATCTTGTGTGTGCATCACTTTATGTCTATGGATATCCTTGTTTGTTCCTTGTGGGACTAACCCGTGTAGGTATTGAAAGTGCAACTCACTCTAATGGATAGATCCAAATGATCTACATCAACATTGAGCATCCATATCTTCAACATCTACATGAAGTCATCATCGACAAAACCCAAGGTTAGTTCATCCCTCTTAGGGGGGATCTCACATCTAGGGGGAGCTTTACTCTAAGAATTGAGCGAAAGCAACTCTAATGGTGTGAACACAACAATGCTTTATGTAAAAGTGGTAACCCCACTTGTGCTTAAACGATGAGTATGACCTATGATCAAATGTTCTCATTTGACTCCTAAGTCAATATACTCATATATAGATGACCTAGTCATCGCAAATTGTTTGACAGATGCTAGAATTGGTTGTGCATGTTTTGCCACATATTTCAATTGCCATTTTATTGTGTGAGCATGTTGATTGCATATTTCACTCATTCAGGACATCCACTTGTTGTTTTGATTGATTGGTTTTCTTTTCTTTTGCCAAGTGGATGGACAAGAATGCCTAAGAACCCTCTCTATCTATCTATGCTTTTCTCGTCTCAAACTCTATTCATGCTACATCACAAAATTTGATCAAGTCAGATTCGAACCACTCTCTGTGAGGAGCACTCGGAGTCCCCAATTCGTCATAGACTTAAACTTCCAAAACTTCTTTGTGTGTTTCGGTCTGACCGACTCCACCATTTCGGTCATACTGAGATCACTAAGTCGATCTAGGTTTTCAATCTCGGTGCAACCGATTTGAACTTTTCGGTCACACCGAGTTGCTATAACTGTCAACAGTTATGCATCTCGGTGCCACCGATTTGTTCCACTCGGTCACACTGACAGGGTCGGGCTATATATACTCACGGGCAAAATTTTGGAAATTTCTTCGAAACCCCTTCGCCCGAGCATAGCTCGCTCTGCCTCCTGGGTCTCTGGATCATCCTCCTCGTCGCCAGCCGCCTCCTGTCACTGGTCTCCGCCGCCGTCAACGGAAATCATTCCCGCCGTTGCCGCCGTAGGGAGTTCATCGCCGAACTAGGGTATGTACTCGATCACAGTGCTATCCCCGTCCGATTCCTAGCACATTGTGTTCATTATGATTCTTACCACGATTGAAACGCTTCTATCCAGTCAAAACACTCCGTAGATTAGAGTTGAATCGAAAATTTAGGGTTAGGTTTCCGCTGAAACCATCTCGGACCCACCGGGTTGCAGAACTCGGTACCACCGATTCGGCTCAGGCCATTGCACATGTAATTTTCGGTGTGACCGAGAATTGCAAATCGGTGTGACCGAGTTCAGGACTTTGTGAAACCCTAGCAGTCTCGACGCCACCGAACTGTGACTCGATCTGACCGAGTTCACTAGTTTAGGTTCCAACACTGCTTCGGTATCGCCGAGTTTACAAATCGGTTAATCCGAAATGCTTTCTGTGGAAAACTAAAACTAAGTTTTTGACTCATTCTTTTGCAAAAACCTCTGCATTTTGTGATGCTCATCCACTCTATCTCATCTATATCTATTCACAGGGTCTGCTGTCAGTGTTTGCAATATGTCTGATCAGAGTGACAGCCAGAACAGGTCAGAGGAGTAGGTTCACATGAGTGAGGGCACTAGTCCCTCTAGCAGTTCAGATGATGGTAGCAGGAGCACTCCCAGCAACTTGCCCAAAGCTGTCACCAGAACAAGGAAGAAGAAAACTTCAGAGTCTGAGGATGAAGACTATGTGGCCACTGAGGATGATGCCACATCAAAGAAGAAAGTGCTTAAGAAGGAATATGGCATAGCTGCTTCAACCAAACCAGGTATGAAGACCAAGAGGTCAGCAGGGAGACAGCCAATGTCTAAAGCCAGAGCCTCCTCTCAAGCATCTTTGGAATCTCAACCCAAAGAGGCTGCTACAGAAGGGAAGAAGAGGAAGGAGAGGATCAAAAAGACCACTGCTAGAGTGCTTGGGAGATCCTCAATCATGAGAGATTTTGAAGAGGAAGAGGAAGAAGAGGTTGCTGCACCAGCACCTAAGGCCCATAAGCTTATGGGTGATGCTATCAGGACAGGGGTTGCTTCATCAAAGCCCAAAGAAGCACCCAAAGCAGCCTCCAAGCCCAAGAGTGCACCTAAGAGGAATACCAGGAGTATACCAGCTGCTGAGAAGAACAAGGCCCCAGTGCCTGAAGTTGTTGCTGATGAAGATGATGAAGGACAAGTCCTGAGGAAGCTCAAACCCAAGATTCCAGACCACAATGATGCTCATCCTATGGCTGAGAACATGAAGACCAGGAGAGACTCATGACTGAGGAAATGGAGAGAGACAGACCCATATGCTACAAGAAGAAGAACTGCTGTTGATTACAAGTTCCACACAAAGGAATAGCAAGATTTCTATGAGACAGTGCTGCTGGACAAAAAGCCTATAGTGTGTGAAATGAGGTGGGTCGACTGGAAGTATATCAAGGAAAATGAGGAACACTACCCTGGTGTGTTTGACAGCTTCAGTGCTTGTGGAGTTGCAGACTTTGTTGGGCAGAAGCTCACAAAGTGGAATGAGGAGCTCATAATGCAATTCTACTCCACAGCACACTTCTATCTAGATGGCAGGATAGTATGGATGTCTGAGGGTACAAGGTACCACTCAACTATTGAGGAATGGGAAAATTTGATCAATGCTCCTAAGGAAGAAGAAGAAGACTTGGATGTCTATGCCAAGAAAAAGATGGATCACAACTCCATGGCAAACATGTACAAGGAGATTCCTGAAGATGATCTTGAGACTCACCAGTTTGGGTCAGTAAAACACTTGCTGTCAGGGCTGCCTACAATCAATTGGATCCTTAGGCACACTCTCTTGCCCAAGTCTGGTGATCACAGAATGATCAGAGGCCATGCAATTAACTTGCTACATATATTTGATGTGCCACAGAAGTTCAAGGTCATGAGCCTTATAGTTGAGACTATCAAGAGGACTGCAGCTGACCAGAAAAGAAGTTGTGGATATGCCCCACAGATCCAGGAGTTGATAAACTCAAAGATGGGCACAGGCACATACTTGTTGGATAAGGAACACTTGCCTATCTATCCTGACTTTGAGGACAATCAAGTTGTGATGAATGAGAATGAACCATCATCAGTACAAGCTCAAGAGAAGAAGGAGAAAGCAAAGAAAGAGAAGGCTGCCAAGATGCTAACTCAAGAGGAGGCATCTGAGTACTTTTTGAAAAGCAAGCAGGACCAGCTTGGTTATTTGATAGCATCAACTCTGAGGATTGAGAAGGGGTTAGCCACCCTAACTCAAAACCAGGAGAGCCTAGAAAGAATCGTGGAACAAAAATTCTATGATTTAGATGTCAAAGTAACTGAGATTCAGTCTATTGTGGAGCAGCTACAGGATGACATGCAGGAGAGGAAGGGCAAGACAACCACTAATGCATTTGCCAGAGTGCCTCGAGCTTAGAGATCTGCTGCAGTGCCTGTTCCAGACACTAGAGTCACTTCATCTGCACCAGCTACAGCTCCAGCGCAACCAGCTCCAGCACCAACTCCATCAGCTCCATCTACTTCGACTGAAGCCTTCGTCCTTGGTGTTCTCCGGACATCACCACCTGAAGACCAAGCTTGAGAGACGTTTTAGTGCTATGCATTTTCTATGAACTTTTTTGGTAACTTGTTGCCAAAGGGGGAGAAAAATGTATAGATCATAGGCTTCGAGAGAGAGCGTTGCTTTTTATTCTCTCTTGCTATGGTGGTTGAACTTTGTTTGTCTTCTGATTGCTTGAGATACTATGCTATTATCTGTGAGACATTGATGATCATGTGGTTGATCATAAGCTACACTTATGCTTGTTAGATGATATTATCTTACTTATCCTTATATGATCATTCACTTTGCTTGGTGATGAGTGCATGTGTTTTATTCTTATCATTTTTAGCGCTCCACCAAGATGTATGTGACATGGAAGAGTAACCCATGATCCTAACTCATTGTGCATTTGCAGTCCAAAGCAAATCTTAAGATATGCACAAATTTAGGGGGAGCTCTTGCTTTTCACATACTTCTCAAAGCGACAATATCTTTCACTCTTATTATCATTTGTCAAAGCTTTGATCTATATGTTGTCATCAATTACCAAAAATGGGGAGATTGAAAGTGCAACTATCCCTAGGTGGTTTTGGTAATTCCTAACAACATATAGCTCATTGAGCTAACATTATTCCAAGATTAATATTTCAGGAAAAGCTAAATGAATGGCATGGCATGGATGAGGAAAGTGGATCCCTCAAAATTCTAAGGACAAAAAGTTTGGCTCAAGCTTGAAGCTCAAGACTCTACATTTTATATTTTAGTGATCCAAGATCACATTGAGTCTATAGGAAAAGCCAATACTATCAAGGAGGGATGAGGTGTTGCTTAATGGCTTGGTTGCTCAAAGTGCTTAGTGATATGCTCCAAAACCCTCAACTACCTTCCCACATCCACATATGACATAAACCAAAAGTCAAACTCGGCCCCACCGATTCTATCTATCCGGTGCCACCGAGTTTCAAATGTCATAGCCACTGCCACAAACCCTAGGCAAATCGGTCTCACCGATAGGGATTTCGGTCTCACCGAGATGGGATTGTAATCTCTCGGTTTCCCTTCATAACGTTTCAGTCTTACCGAGATGAGCGATTGGTCCCACCGAGATTGCAATGTAAACTCTCTATTTCCCTTTTGTAACATTTCGGTCTCACCGAGATGAGCGAATCGGTCCCACCGAGTTTACCAGACCAACTCTCTGGTTAGCTTATTACCAAAATCGGTCCCACTGAGTTTGTGTAATCGGTCACACCGAGATTACGTTATGACCTAACCCTAACCATATCGGTCCTACCGAGTTGCATCTCAGTCCTACCGAGTTGCATCTCAGTCCCACCGAAAATCCTAACGGTCACTAGGTTTGCTGAATCGGTCCGACCGAGTTTAACCATTCGGTCCCATCGAGTTTGGTAAATTGTGTGTAACGGTTAGATTTTGTGTGGAGGCTATATATACCCCTCCACCCACTCTTCATTTGAGGAGAGAGCCATCAGAACATACCTACACTTCCAATACACATTTTCTGAGAGAGAACCACCTACACTTGTGTTGAGGTCAAGATATTCCATTCCAACCACATGAATCTTGATCTCTAGCCTTCCCCAAGTTGCTTTCCACTCAAATATTCTTTCCACCAAATCCAAATCCCGTGAGAGAGAGTTGAGTGTTGGGGAGACTATCATTTGAAGCACAAGACCAAGGAGTTCATCATCAACACACCATTTGTTACTTCTTGGAGAGTGGTGTCTCCTAGATTGGCTAGGTGTCACTTGGGAGCCTCCAACAAGATTGTGGAGTTGAACCAAGGAGTTTGTAAGGGCAAGGAGATCGCCTACTTCGTGAAGATCTACCGCTGGTGAGGCAAGTCCTTCGTGGGCGACGACCATGATGGAATAGACAAGGTTGCTTCTTCGTGGACCCTTCGTGGGTGGAGCCCTCCGTGCACTCGCGCAACCGTTACACTCCGTGGGTTAAAGTTTCCATCAACGTGGATGTACGATAGCACCACCTATCGGAACCACGACAAAAACATCTGTGTCTCCAATTGCATTTGAATCCTACAAACCCTTCTCTTTACATTCTTGCAAGTTGCATGCTTTACTTTCCGCTGCTCATATACTCTTTTGCATGCTTGCTTGAATTGTGTGGAGATTTCTTGACTTGTGCTAAGATAGCTAAAATCTACCAAGAACTAAAATTGGGAAAAGGCTAGATTTTTATTTGGTCAAGTAGTCTAATCACCCCCTGTCGGTGTCAAAACCGGTGGATCTCGGGTAGGGGGTCCCAAACTATGCATCTAAGGCGGATGATAACAGGAGGCAGGGGACACGATGTTTTACCCAGGTTCGGGCCCTCTTGATGGAGGTAAAACCCTACGTCCTGCTTGATTAATATTGATGATATGGGTAGTACAAGAGTTGATCTACCACGAGATCAGAGAGGCTAAACCCTAGAAGCTAGCCTATGGTAAGATTGTATGTATATGTGTTCTATCGACTAGCCTGGCCCTGGTTTATATAATGTACCAGAGGCCTAGGTTAACAAGAGTCCTAGCCGTATACGCCGGTGGGGAGAAGTCCTTGTCTTGATCACCAAGTCTTTGTGGAATCTTCCTTGTATGCGGCAGCTGTCCGAACTAGCCCATGAGTATGCGGCCATGGGGGGCCTCGGCCCAATCTAATAGATCGGGAGACGACGTGGTGAGTCCTTGTCTTGCTCTAGTCCAGGACACCGTCAGTAGCCCCCTGAACCGGTCTTCAAGTTAGGGACGCTCCTCGATTCTTCCAAACCGTTCTTCATCTTTGGTCGTCGGTCTTGAAAACTGGTTCAACAAATCTTCTTTATCTTCGATCTTGAGGATCGCCGAAATGTATTCAACGAGTTTACACGTCGGGTATCCGAGGAGCCCCTTTAAGTTTCCGACCTTTACCAATGCCTTGTTATTTTTATGCCACACCTCGGGTTTGAAGTTGTTCCCAGGCGGCAGCGTCATCTTGCGTCCGAGCTCCAACGCCGGACTGTATTCGAGGTATCTTTTGCAACCGAGCACCAACGCCGGACCGCTTCCCAGCTCTAACGCCGGAATGTATCCGAGCTCCAACACCGGACTATGTATCCGAGCTCCAACGCCGGACTGTATATCCGAGCTCCAGCACCGGACTGTATCCGAGCTCCAACGCCGGACTATATCCGAGGTGTCGTAAATCACCTTGGTTCAAAGAAGTTTGAAGGAGTTAGCCGAGCTTAATGCCGGAAATGCCCTCTATGGAGCCAGCCACTAGCGCCCGAGCTTTATGCCGGGCTGCTTCCGAGGTGGTGCACCACCCCGAATGTGGGACGATTTTTGTGAATATTTTTTATTGGTGCAATTTATTCTCTACCGAGATATATAGCCAGTAGCCCTCAAGGTGTGTATCGGTCTAAAACCCGAGATGCACCTGAAGGATGACGTAAGACCGCTGATCCCAGTAGCCGTTAAGACTCAGGTTGATTTGCAAAATCGGCCTGAGGATCAAGTCCAAGCTCGGCAGAATACTTCGGGACACTAAAAGCGGCGTGCTCAGTCCTCGAGACTCAAGTTGGGTGCGGCCGACCAACCTGAGGATCAAAATCTCCTCGGAAACTATATTGCACATAAAATTTTCTGCATTGTACAAGCAATGCAGTAGCCCCCGAGACACTGGTCGGGTGGTAACACCAGATCAGGGGATCAATGTGCCCCTTTAATATTTGTAAATAATAAGCCCGATGCCCAGTAGCCCCCGAGCCTTAATGCGGGCACGGGTGGCCGAATTAAGGATCAATATCCATAGTAAAATCATAAATTATGTGTAATGACTCTATGTATCCAAGTACTTTACGTCATTAATGCTCGGATCCGCATTGTATAAAACTTTGTTGACCGACCATCGGCTTCCACCTCCTCGGCCAATAGCCGAGGAGTGTTTGTCCTACTTTATAAAGCCTTTATGAGGGCAAAGATTTACAACAAACAAGGCAATCTGGCCATACGGTTTTATAAACAAAGGTACGCAGAGAGATATGTTATATTACTATTTAACAGAAGAAATGTCTTCCAAAGAAAATAGTCCCGCTATTGGTTTCCTTTCTTTGGGTTGTCATGCTAAGCATGATCATGCAACCTCAACTCCAATGTAAGAGCAAAATATTGAGGATTTAGTTTGGGAGGCCAGTTAATAGCCCCCGGTAGTGTTCGGCGACAGTCGGGGTCAAGCCGTCAACACTTCGGCCAATGTTATGAACGACCCATCATTTAACATAGTCATCGGATCGTTGACCAGTTTACGCTTATTGTGAAAGTCAGTTTTCGGCTTTCTCCACTGAGGTGCTTAACCATGTCAGCTGGAAGCACAATCGCAGTGGTTCTCCCTTTGCACGCCTAGCCGAACAAAACGGAACGTAGGAAGCAAGTGCAGGAGCTGGGCAACCCAACTATTGACCGAAGACACAATTCGAAACCGATGCATATATAGCAATATCTGAGAATGTTTTTGCTGAATCCCTAAAGGTGTCCGACGTTGCACTGCGAGACTAATGCTGGAAAAGCACAAATAGTTTAAAAGTGCCAAAAAGCTTGGAAAACCAAGAAACGTCAGTAAAAACATGACGTCCGAACAATATCAAGTGTTCGGTGCCAATCCAAAAGTTGGTCTTAGAAAAAAGAAGTGCTTCTGTCGTGCTTTAACATGATACATCCTATCTCAAGACTTCGAGCGGGTCAGCCTACGGCTTCAACCTCCTATCCCAAGGGCGGAGTACTTCTCATCAGGCCAGTTTAGCAAACTAAACTCTAGCGGCTTTGAGAGAGAAATTAGGCTCCCCGGCTAGTGACCGCACACTCGTGTCGAAAAAAGGAGTGATAAATAATAATAATAATAATAATAATAATAATAATAATAATAATAATAATAATAATAAACTTTGCAACGACCAAAAAGAAGAACACTTATTATAAAATGGCTCAAATAAACTTAAGAGCCCCCAAGTGACTTGGGTAGAAGAATGATTGCATACCGAAGTACTTATAGCATATCTATGTTCAACTGAACTTTAAACGCGTCTTAACCGACCGTCAGCTTCTCCCTCTTCGGTCAAGGACCGAAAAGTGTTATGTACTCCATCGGTCGAGAATATCGACGGTGTTTCCAATAACTAGGCAATCAGGCTATAAGGCTGTAATAGACAAAGCGCGCTCAGGGAACTTATGCTATATTACCGTGAAGTGTAAGAAGCATCTTCGAAGAAAATAGTACCCCCACCGATACCTTTCTTCGGTGCTCATTGTTATTATGAGACTTGTGCAATAGATTTTTTGTACTCATGAGTTCCGTTGTGTGCCGACCATCATTGAAAACTATAAGAGCGCTAGCTTTCGGCTTCACCCAGTCTGAGGTTCGGCTCGGGCGACCCGATCGTGACAATCGCAGAGGTGATCCCTTTACTCCCTAGCCGAACAATCGGGAACGTAGGGGTAAACACAGGAGCGAGGCAACCCAGCTTGCAAATCTCTTAAGTCAATATGGTGCATATTGTGGCGTAATACACGAACAAGGAACGAAGTCGTACAAGTATAATCATATGCAAGTGGAAAAGCTTCATAAAGGAAGCCCCCAAGTGAATTGGGTCCTTGAATTTGTGTGTCACAAACAAAGTTTTGACAAGGAGATTTTTTACAAGCAACTTTTTTCCAAAAAAGTATAATGCTTGGTTGAACCGAACACAAGTAAAAAATTTAAAACTTGGAGCATGAAGGCAACTTAGCTGGTTAATGTGTTTGGTATTGACGACGTGGTCCGAGCTTGATGCGGGACAAGGTTCCATCCCCCAAGCCGGTCCCGAGGTGGCGGAGCAAAGAGCTCGGCACGCCGAAGTGGTGACATAGCACGGCCAGTGCAGGCCGGCAGAGTGATACCAAAGTCCCCGGCATGGGGTAATGAAGTGTTGATGAAGCCCCCCATCCAGCCGAGGTGACGTGGTATGTCAGTACGCTGAGTTGACGATACTGCCCAACCCGGATCATTTTCATGTGCACAAGAAATAGTGCAAACCGGAGATAATAGTAATGATAATAATAAAAAATATTGCATAATAAATAATTTATGCAAAGTGAGTAATAAAAAAAATATGGCTTGGCACCGAAGTCAATGTCGATGCAGGGCGTCGGCGTGATGCAGTGAAGGCATGACAAAGCCTAAATTTGCAGGGCGGTCCGGGCTCCGGATGCGGCGTTCGCCGAACAATGTACGGAAACTGACCGAACCACCACACGACCGTTTTTAATGTGGCCGCCATTTGATAGACCTATGTACAGATGATGGAACAAACCAGAGTAATAATTCCTTAAGAAAAATAAACCCAACAAGCAAAAATTGTTAGGATTAATAGCACCTGGTTTATTTGCTGTAGCATTCCGAAGAAAAGTGACTCCCAAAATCGGGAATCGATCCGCACACCCATTGCCTGATGGGCGATAAAGCGATGGCCCGGTGATGCTGGCAAAGGTTGGCTTGCCGAGGCGAAGCCCTCGGTCCAGCTAACGTGACGAAGCTGGTCGGCTGGTGACGCCGAAGTCACCAGAGTATGTTGATGAAGAAATAGCCAAGTCCTCGGTCTAGCCGAGGTGACGGAGCCTCGATGTCAGCTGATGAGTCGAAGTAGGTCGGCGTGATGTACACCAGCTTGAAGAAGCAATAGTGTTGCCCTGCCGATGCAGGTCGTGACGTGGTCGATGCTGGCTTGATGAAGCGACCGTGCGGCGATGCCGGTATGCCCGCTTCGTGTAATCCGTGGGGTAGCGATGTTGGTGATGATTTATCCTTCACGATGCTGGACTCATGTTCGGCTTGCCGAGATGATGATCCTAAGAAGTTGAGCTCGGCTCAACAAAGTGATGACGTGTCTAGCGCAAGTCGGCAGCCGTGGAGCAATATTGCCGGAGTGGTTTGACACCAGCACGATGTTGAAGATCATGTTCAAAAGATCATAAAGTTAGTGGGATGTGTTCCGAAACAAAACACAATACCCCATACAAAACTTCCATCAAAAGGGATGTCCGAAATCCCGTTCATAAAAAAGATGAACCCGGGTCGGATTCGTTTTCGCGTAGAAAACAGATCCGAAAAGTGATGCACTAATCGGAAGGTTCCCGGAGTTTGGACGGTCGGATCGAGCTGAAATTTTGAAAGGTGGTAGATATAGGAATTCCGCAGCCGATCAACGGTTGGATCTTCCAAAGGACGTCCGAGCTAGAAGCTGGGCACCACGCCCTAAACTCATCCAAATTCCCATCCAGATTTGACATGGCTCCGGTATATCGTGGATTGCCAGAGATTCCTCCATCGGAACTCGACGAAATTTTCCAGGGTTGTTATAGACTCAATTCCGCACAATTCCACCAAAGCGATCGTTAAAAAGACACTTGAGGAGGCGATGGCGGCGGAACAAGTTTGCGGTCCAAAAAAACAGCACGGTCGCCCGAGGGCAATGTTGACGTTGAGCCCCCGGGCTCCTTAGATGATTCCTCCGTGGTCTTGATAGAGATCAGAGTTGATGTTTGACGAAGGCCCTCGTCCGAACATGGTGATCCGAACACGGGGCGCAATTCTTGGTCGAACCAAGGTGACCAGTCGAACTGGTGACGAAAACGCCGAAGTCGCAGTTGTTCTGCAGGCGAGCCATCGATCCTTTCGTCGATCACACAGCAGAACTCTCAATGAAAGCACCAATGTCGGTGTCAAAACCGGCGGATCTCGGGTAGGGGGTCCCAAACTGTGCATCTAAGGCGGATGGTAACAGGAGGCAGGGGACACGATGTTTTACCCGGTTTCGAGCCCTCTTGATGGAGGTAAAACCCTACGTCCTGCTTGATTAATATTGATGATATGGGTAGTACAAGAGTTGATCTACCACGAGATTGGAGAGGCTAAACTCTAGAAGCTAGCATATGGTATGATTGTATGTATATGTGTTCTACCGACTAACCTGGCCCTGGTTTATATAATGCACCAGAGGCCTAGGTTAACAAGAGTCCTAGCCGAATACGACGGTGGGGAGAAGTCCTTGTCTTGATCGCCAAGTCTTTGTGGAATCTTCCTTGTATGCGGCAGCTGTCCGAACTGTCCCATGAGTATACGGCCATGGGGGGCCTCGGCCTAATCTAATAGATCGGGAGATGACGTGGTGAGTACCCCCTAGTCCAGGACACCGTCACCCCCCCCTCTAGACATACTTTTGATCCTACAGAGAGCAATGACCAAGCCAGAGGGAAATCGATTGGGGGAGATGTGGGGGTTGCAACGGTGTTAGGAGTAGTTGTGGGCCGAATGCTACGAAAATATAATCTAAACCCACCGGAATAAATGCCTACACAAATTAATCCAAGGTTGGAGTCCCCCTCGCAATGTAAATAACTCCGGCTTTGCGAGGGATGGAGAGGTAGCTTCAATGTGTGGAGGATACGGCGTGAGAAAGTGAGGTCAATCGAGAGACATATAGATAGAGAGACAAAGTGAGTGTGGTACGACATTCATTGAAAAGATATATATGCTCTAGAGAGATATTGTTGGATTGAGCTTTTGGGAAGGGTGAGGGCTATAAGATAGAGCTTGAGAGATGATCCAGTCACAGACATGTACATATATTTTGTGCGTGGGAGGAAGCAAGGTCAATCGATTACATATATAAAGGGAGAGAGATTGAGCGAGTGTGGGTCGTCGTGCAATCGAAAGAGTGAGATGGGTTGGAGAGAGTGACCTAGATAGACAATGTGCATGAGAGGTTATACAATATGAATATGTCGAATTGGGCTCAAACATGGACATATATCGTTTGTGTCCGAGAAAGAGCGAGGTCAGTCGAGACATACAAAAAGCGAGAGAGGGAGAGAGGGAGGGAGAGAGCGAGCGAGCGAGAGAGAGAGAGAGAGAGAGAGATTGAGCAAGCGTAGCCCGCCATGAGGTTGAAAGAGTGGGGCGGCTTGGATGGACTGACCTAGATAGACAATCTGTGTGAGAGAGTATAGAGTTTGTCGATCGAGGCCCGAACGGGGAGATATATCATTTGTGTGTGAAATAGAATGAGGTTAATCGAGACTCAGATAAAGAGAGCAAGATTGAGCGAGTGTGGCCCGCCATGCGTAAGAAAGAGTAAGACAGTCTCGAGGGAGTGGCCTAGATAGACAACATGCGTGCGTGCGCACGACAGGTTGGGGGGCTAGATAGGCAATGCATGTATCTAGCGAGAGAGGGTGGGAGGGAGAGAGAGGGAGAGAGAGAGCTCGGCATGGGGTGGAATGGCGGGTGTGTGAGGTAGATGCATTTGGTAACAGAGTGGAAAAAGGGGGTTGTGTAGTTGAGAGAGTTAGAGATCGAAACATGGAGAGAAAGAATGAATGTGTGTCGGAAATCGGTAGCTTCCTAAGGTGGTTAGGAGAGGAAGATTGACCGATACAGGAAGTATGTAGCATGTGTGTCGGGGGGTGGGGCTAAAAACAACATTTGAATGTAGATAGTACGAGACTTAATATCAATGTTTCAATTCCGTGTACATTGTAAGATTTGAACTGAGGACCATGCATATGGGTAATTATTTCGAATTTGTGCCATATTAGGTTTGGAAAAGTTGACATTGACTCGATTGTTGTGCTATTTTGTGGTCATATGTTTGAATCCATACAAAGTTTTCTCAATACCAAGGTGTTCATCATATACATATGAATTTGTATTAAAAAAGTAGCATGGATACCGTGAAATGCGAAATCCGTGTTAGAATTGGAGATTGCTGTGTGACACACACTCTAATTCAAAAAACTAATATGTGACACACACTCTAATCCACATTAGCATGGATACCGTGGTTACCGTTTCAATTTTTTGTCAAATAACTCCTCATTAATTAATATATATTATCTCGTTTCGAATGACTAATTACTTGCAAGAAAAACACGGGCATGGTAACACATACAGATTCGTTTGCAAATGAAAGAAGATTCGTTTGCATTCTCAAATGTAGGCGCACCGGGCAGACCAGGGTCATGTCATGGTGGTCGCGTGTGTCGTACGGACGCTTAGCGCCCAGCCACCCACCCCCTCCCTCCCTCCCCCCCCCCAAAAAAAGAACAACGACAAAATAAGTTCGCGCTTCCATGTTTCAGATTGAAATATCTGGCGGCCCCAATTCCAGCCTTGCAAAATCTCCCTTCTCCACTGTCCCCTTCCGCGCCCAGATTGCTCAAATCCCTAATTCGCCGCTAACCCAAGCAAAGTTCGAATCGCCCCTCGTATCGTCTCTTTCCCCACCTTTGTGCCGGACGACGATGACGAAGACGATGGTCGCGCTTCACCATCGCACCGGAGCTACCTCATCTATGCCCTCGTCCACCACACCGGGTGGTCCACCGACATCGTCGGCTGCCGCAACCGACGTGCCTCACAGACACCGACTTCCACCGCTTCAGGTGCACTTCACCGACGTCGTATCCCACCTCACCGGGGCTACTTCACCGAGCACATCGTCACACCTCCGCCCCCTGAGGCCGTTGGGGCTTCACCAATGGTCTCGTCCACCGCATCATAGCGCTCTGCTGCCACTCAAGATGTGCATCTGTGCGCGGCCAGCCAATGCCAGCGCATCACCCTCAACGGCTCTGAAGTGACCCGCACTCTAGCTAGGCGAGCATGCCCAAACGCCGGCCCGAACTAGGTATCCACACATCACTCCCTTGTGCACTATTCCGACGATGTTTGGATATCCTTTCACTGATCTCTTAGCTTACACGCCTATGCAACTGTGACTTTAACTCTTGTTTCTTCTGGAGATATCATCTAAAACAAGCAAAACCATTTTTTAGCGAAGCATGACGGCGCTACGGGATCTGGTACACATCCTACACACCTGTATAACCTTGTAAGTATATGTCCTCCGGTACAACAGCAAGGTCGATTCCTCTTATTTGATCAACCATTCATTGTGTCAAAAATGCAGAGGGGGTGCATGGAGCACAAGGCCAGCACATCCAAGCAAGTGGTAACATGGACTTGTACATGGAACATCCCAAGCGCAAGCAGAGCTGCAGTGAGCCTGTACAACGAGCTAGCGTAAGTCATGCATTTCATTTAATTCGTACTGGCTTGCGTGTATGATTTGTGTGCAGTGGCAGATCCATGAATTCAAGTTACCAGGGTTGAACATTTAACTTAAAAAATACTTGGGCACTTGCACTCCGGAAATCAACATAACTTGAGAAATGTGAAGCTACATGCACTTTGAAAACCAGCTAATGATCCAAAGTAGTTCAGATTATAAAACACTAAATGATGCAAGCACCAAAAACACAAAATGCAACATGGTGTACAAGGACTACTAACATGGTCTGTACCTGCTTGAATTATTCGTTCTCTGGCTGAAAATATCAAAGTGTAATTGCACCTATAACCAGTGCGCAAACTGCATATCAATATATCTATCCTGCACAAGTATGCCAATAGTTTCAAACAACATATTAGAAAAGTATTTATGCTACTTTCTCATGATACGGGGACTTTCTGGTAGATGGCCTCGACGTTTCCTCAAGCCATGAAAATGCACTGTAACTTTCTTGTGATCAATGCCTGCAAATCTCTATGTCTCTCTCAACATGACATATCATCATTAGACACTAAATTATTTAATGGGAGCTTGCAAAATGCTTGCATTAGATCCCTCATTAGACACTATATGTTCATCACTAGGAACATGTAAAATGTTTGCATCGAATCCTTCATTAGCAATCTGTTCATTAGACACTTTAGGCTCAAGAACAACATGAGCTTGTATGTTCGCACCGAAAACTTGATTAGATACATCAGATTCAGTCAGTTCAGTATTGATTGGAGGAGTTATAAAATAAGCAGAAATTGGCTTCATTTTCTCATAGATTCCCTACATACAAGCAGTTTTACAACACCGTCAGGTTTAACTATTGGCCAAAAATTGAACAGTTGAATTAGATATAATCAGGGATGTGATGTATCTGCTCGTTGCGCATGTTGCTCTTGCAAGCTGCGACTGTCCGTTTGCGCAAGCTCGATGCCATGCTCGTGCCGCCGCCGCTGCCTCCCACATAGGCTACACCCAGGGTTGGATATTCATCTTCTTGTCCTTCCATTATCTTGAAGCCCGGCGACCGCTCTCCAACGAGGGTGCGAGGAAGTGCTGTGTCAGTCTGTCCAGCGGCGGCTAGGTTAGGAGCGAACCAGACTGGAGGCTGGAGCGAAGGAATTGCGATTTTTCCTGTTGTTGATCGATATGGGAGGCGCTCGTTTGGGCCGCGAGCCTGCTATAGGGCCTGCCTTGCACTTATGTTATTGGCCCATCCAAATTGAAAGTTTTTCTTCATTTTTTACATTGCCTGCTCGTGCGTTGGGACGACCAAAACTAGCCTGGGACAACCTGGACGACTCAAACTAGGTGCACACTTTCCAGCCACCCGAGGCGGCCGCCCATACCAGCCCCTACGGTGGCATCGTCCCTTTTTGCGTGTATTATTGGGGTAGTGAAAAATATTCCAGTGGCGCTTTTGATTTACTCACAGAATGGTTGAATTGCTTTTTTCTATGAACTGAGTTTGCCAATAATGTGAAGGATGCCAGTCTTTTCATCCTATTGTAGAGCTTAGATCTCGATATGCCAAATGTAATCCCATGAAATATACGATAAAAGCCAGTGTGATGTGTGTGGCTACAACTAGTCTGACTACACTTCCTCATATAACATATCAAGGGCGCACCAAATTACCAGATTAACCATTCGACTTACCAATGCAGTGTGGGAAGAAAGAAGTATTGGGACTGCGTATCCAAGCAATTGATGACATGGACTCCTTCGTAGAACCTTGTAAGAGAAAAGGAAGTTGCAGTGTGCCTGTACAAAGAGCTAGCATAAGTTCAGTTACCTGCTTCTCGGAAATTTAGTTAGCCACTTATTGCAAAATTGTTCAATTACGTTGCTTGGCTTAATTTAGTTTGCTACTGATTACATAACGCCATAGCCTGTTAAACCTATTATAGACTGCGCCTATCTATGTGTTTGATACTTACTGCTAAGAATTACCTGTTTGCCTGAACTTAAATAGCTACTTAAGCATGTAGATAGCTAGTCATATGTACTTCTAGGGTGCAGCAGAATTCATGTGTAATTTACGTTCCGATACCCTATTTGTTTAAATGGTTTGCTGTTATCACTTGTAGCACTAGTAATGTTTGCATGTTCATAGATAGGCAGCTGTCAGGTTTATATGAGGGACACCATCCTTTTAACTTATATATGTGTTGGAATAATTTTGCTTACATCAAAGAAATTTACAGATGTTTGTGTTGCTGGTAAACGGTACTGACTAGTTACTTTAATACGTTGCCAAGAACTTGTTAGTTTTACTAGTTCATGTGTAATTAAATACGTTGCCAAAACTGGTTAGTTTTACTAGTTTGATGTTAGTTTCTTATGGCTCTTGCAAAACTTTATTTATTGATTTCTAACATTCAAGTTTGCATGATCCAACTGAAACTCTGTTGGCACAACAGGTATGTTTTCGGAAACTTCCTTGTTTACCTGGTTTGCTGCTGTAACTTGTTGTTGTAATCATCTTACTAACTTCAAGTTTTCAAGATCCAATTGGAAGTCCAATTGCACAACGGGTACATTTTCAAAAATATATTTTTGTAATAGGTTTTCTACTGTAACTTGTTGCTCTAATCAAGTTACCGACTACTCAACTTTTCAGGATCCAAGAGAAACTCCAATGCCACATCAGGTTCCTTTTGCAAAACTTGTTTGTTTAACTGCTTTGCTGCTGCAACCGGTTGCTCTAATCACGTTACTGGCTACTCAACTTTTCAGGATCCAAGAGAAACTCCAATGCCACAACAGGTACCTTTTGCAAAACTTGTTTGTTTAACTGCTTTGCAAGTGCAACAACCGGTTACAATGATGTTAATAACTACTTTTCAGCATCCAATTGAAACTCTTTAATTCCTGTTTGTTTAACTGGTTTGCTGTTATAACTCCCAGTTGAGATGTTTTGCTAAATTCAACTTTTCGGAATCCAATTAGAACTTTAATGGCAAAACAGGTTAACCCAAGATCAAAGAGCGAGGTCCCCATGGATGTTGTATCATCCCACAGCAGTGGCACCGGCCCAATCGTGCATCATGAATTGCCAATTGCTGATGCTCTAGAGGCTAAACTAGTGGTAGAAAGAGATTCTGCTTCTGCACTTAGAGATGAAGTTAACATGTTAAGGAAGCAAACAGCACAATCACAAGTAGTACTCAAGACAACCATTAAATATTTGGTGGATTTCAAAATGAAGCAAGCTGGGACTGACCGCATTGTTAAGGTCCTGAAGGAAAAAAGGAAATTAAATTCCCACTTGGTAAATCATAGGTGAAATGTTCTTTCCATTGTTGAATAACCTTTGTGTTGTTTGTTCATGTATTCGATCAAACCATTTGTTTTAGAGATCATGTACTAATTGTTTTTTGTTTTTTGGTTTGTAATTTTATTTGAGCACAAGTCTGTATTAATTGATAAGACTCACAGACATTTCATTTTGATTGTTGTGCCAGACCTACAAATATGCCAATCGGGTTGAATGTGCATTCAGCAATAATAGTAGTATAGATGGACCATAAGTGGCACGCATCGGAAAGGGCCAAGATGATGTACTAGCTTCGCTAAAAAAGGATGCTCTTCTAGCAAAAAAAAGTACAGCGGCCTGGCTTATGTATGTTAGTTTATATTATCGATCCATATACTCTATAAGTGTTTATATGTCTGTTAGTTTTGTACATTATTGGTTGATTGACTCGGTATTTGAATCTTGATACATCGCTTGTGTACATATCTAAATGGGAGTACACATTATGCTGTGTGTGACACATGAGTTGGACATAAAGTGTTCCAAATATTCGAATTCACCTTAAACTGGATTCTAGCTTCTGAATTCGAGTATCAACATTTGTAAATCATATTCATATATGACAGTGGAATACATCTTTGTCGTGCTTTTGAAGATATATAAAAACACATAGAATGATTTATAAAGATTCGTATAGGAATACAAAATGGATTCGAATTTAGTTGCCAGGGTAAACGTGGATGCTTATTGTCCCAAAATTCGAAAGAAGCGGCAAAATATCCACTCCCATGTCGGCTACCTGAAGCCAAGTGTTTGGGAGATGGAATTACTGTCTGCCCCTTACACGGACAATCCATCGGCCCGATTTCCACTGCTCTCAATAGGGGTAGGTTAGTAACTTCAATTAGATGTGACACGACTGCCTCTGAGCCCACTCCGACATGGTGGGCGCCAAACATGGGCGGCAAAACACATTTGGTTCAAGCTCGTCCGAAAGACCTCTGTTTCTCCCTCCGTTTCCCCATTCATACATGATGGGCGGCAAAACAAACTCGACTCAGCCGAAATCTATGTAAGCAAATATTTTCAATAGGGGAAGGTTTGTAACTTCACTTAGACGTGACACAACCGCCCTACCTGTAAGCCCCGTTCATACACCGTGGGCGCCAAAACACCCTCTCCTCGCCCAAAATCGCTCTGGGAAAATATTTGTGAGATGCGAGATTACCGTCCTATCCCCAAACGACGAGACATCCAAATTTTAAACGGGGGCTAAGTTCGTAACTTTCCCATATTTCAGACAGGCGCGTCCCAAAAACATGGTTCCCCGTACCTCTCCCTCCATTTTCCCATTCATACACCATCCATGCTAGAACACCATCCCCACACCAGCCTCCTCCGTCCGCCACCCCATCCATCGCCGCTGTCCTCCACCCCATACATCGCCACCGTCCTCCATCATGTCAGAGCGCCTACCAAGACCACGTCGTCCATTGCTAGAGATGGACGTTTCTCATCCATGGTGACGGACCAAGAGCCTTACATCACATCCTTTCGCTTCATCGGCATCGTCGTCCTCTTTGCCGGGGCCGCTCACACGGACTTCTCTTCCACTTCAACAGGACTTATCCCCCGATGCACCCGTCTACCATCGCAGATCTGCTTCAATGCCACCGACAGCCATTGCACCCCCGATGCCTACACGGCGCCGCAAGAGAGGTGGTACTTCATATCTCCTCAACTTTTTGATCTCAACCAGAAAATAGATCGTAACTTGGTTACTTTACTTTCTTTTCAGCTCTTAGAATTTAGTTCTTAGTTCGAAGCAAATAATGGATGCTAAATAGCATTTCCCCGGTTTTCAGCTTTAAATCTGCCATGACATAGTCATAATAGGGTTTAATTGATCATGCTTAGGGTTTAATTGATCATGTTGGTTCCGTGGTGGTTTCTTTAATAGAAATCGAAGGGGAAGCCCTCTTTTGCTCAAAAAAATGCTTAGGGTTTCCCCCTTTTATGATCACTATATGATTAGCATACGTGCTTCATGTCATAATAGCACTGCTCCACCCATCAAGCTAAACAAGCTTAGTTGTTCAAATACGAATCTGATATTATTAAAACAGAGTCGTTTAATTGGTCAGCTAAATGTTCCTAATTTAGTTTCGAAAATGCATGTTCATTGCTCAAGTGTGTATCTCTACAGGGTGCCCACGGTGGGCCGTGGCCCACCCTGAGATTTTGGGTCGGCCCAGGCCCTGATTCCCCTCTGTTCTGCTGCGTGCTTTCGATCTCTACTCACCCCCAGCCGCCTGCATCGCCGGCAACTTGCCGTCCCCGGACAGCATGACTCTAGGAGGAGACGCCGGACTAACAGGAGGTCAGGAGCCGCTCGCCCAATAGTGTCACCACTGCCTGGGCGCGCCGCCATGCCTACCTTCCCAGTCCGTTTAGGGCTCAGGCGTGCAGCACCCACTAAGCCAACCGATTTATCCTGAGATACGTCCTCAACACTCAGCAGCCACTCCTCATCACCCATTTTCTAATTGATTCATTACTCATTAGGTAGGACTGTCATTAGGTTTGTCGTGTGCTGAGTGCTACCTGCACTTAATGGTTCAGATGTATTTCAGTAATCTTTAGTACATGTAAAGTTCACAGGGTTTCAAAATTCCAGCCCTAGGAACATACACTAGTCATTTTGGATTGTTGGTCGTAGTGACATTGACCGAGATTACTACTGCAGGCTAGGTTTGTTGACAATTTTACTTGTCTTTCTTACTCATTCGATATGATATCGAACTATTTATGTCGATTAGTCGCAAAGAATAAGTGCTAGACAAACTTCTTGATTCGAATTTTGGACGGTCTCTTACTATAGTTACAATTCTGCATACTTGTCCTAGTAAGCTCACAAGTAGATGATTGATTCACTACATCTATGCTTGCTTTGTCATATTTCTTGTCAATATTCTTTTAGGGTGGACCACCCTGTTTCAAAATACGGGAACCGTAGACATGAATGAATAGTATTTCTTTGTGTGATCTCTTCCATCATGTGTGGGCAATGAGCACTGCATTGTATAGAAAGAAAGTGTCATTTCCAGCTTTTACATAGACTACGATCTTTTACATGGAATACAATCTGCCTACTTGCTTTGTGTCGCACTACCAGCACTCCACCCTTGAAGCTAAACATTATGCCACTAATAATTCCTTAGTTTATTTGTTCAAATATGAATTTGATATGATTCTAATGTTCCTACTTTAGTTTTGAAATGTGTGTCTGCCTGTTATAGAGACATAAGAGGTTTTTATTTCTGTGTGTGGTCCGGTCAGCACGATTGGGGTGAACTTTGCATATGCAGGGGTTTATAGGGAGACACTCTTCGAGGTCAATTCGAAATGCATTCCATAGATAATCTGACTACTTTTTATGTTTTAATGAATCTCAGATTCTGAACAACAAATGCCATGGCTGTCAAACTTGGCATTAAGGGACTGAAATCAAGTCTGGATGCAATGCGATGCAAACGCTCTCCACCTACAGATTCATGCTCAGAATATGATCCTAATAGTGATTCTGAGCTAGAGGGAGACCTAAGTCAATGTAGCTCCCTAGTGGAGGAGTCAGAGGTAGATGCCCTATCTTATTCACCCAGCAAGGTGCTTGCTCTAACTTTCCAAGGTTATATTGCTCGCACATATCTTGCAACTGATGCTTTGCATTGCTTCTACTTTGTTGCACTGCCATTAGCTTAGTTTACACATCGTGTATGTGAATATGCCCTGCCTATCCATTTTCAGTACATATTCTATCTATCATCATACCATATTTATCCATTCAAATGTTGTTCTTGTGTATCAGACATTCAAAAGGAAGAGGGCGATTGCCGATCGCGGAGGAGCACGAGCAAAGTATTTGGAAAAGGTAGTGACACCTGATAAATCAAATAGCCCATTAGGTGTAGTTGCAATATCACCTGACCCACAAAACACCCCAACTCTAGCAGACTCTAGCCCTACTACACTGGTCATTTATGATGCCCCAACTCAGCAGACCCCAACTGCAGCAAACAGTATGATGATGCCAGTTGACATAGAACCAGCTCTACAATGCAAAACCCCCATTCCAGCAAAGAGTACACCAAATCTAGTTGCCAAATCCCTTTTTGAACCAGAGAGAGCCCCAATTGCAGCAAATTTGACCCTTGTTCCATTTCTTCCCAGTTTAGAAGATGAAGCTTATATTGTTGTCAGGAACTTTGTGTGCATCTTTCCTTCATGGAAAGATTGTACCGCAGACAGAGAACAATTTCCAGTCTTCCTCCACAACTTACGCGTAAGTAATGTACTAATGTTATTCATGGTAATTACTGCATATGTTTCTGCTAACAGAAGACACAAGATTTCATTCTTTTAAATAGGCGAGGACCAAACTGGATTGTCAAGACGAGCAAGGGTAGGTTGCACTTTTCAAGCACTCGTTGATGAAGTATCGTTTGTACCTGAGGCAAGCGCACTTCGATGGCAAGCCTCTAAACGAAATTTCTGTAAAGTCTCCGGTGCTACATTTATCAAACAGTGACTGGAATAATCTTGTTACATATTGGTCTCGTCTGCAGCGTAAGGTACTGTCTATGATATCACATCACAATTTGAACTACATTTCTGCATTTGCCTTAATGTCTCACTTGTACAAAAACTATTAGCAGAAGAACATTCATTCTCAAGGGACCACAGAATCTCGTAACTATACTGCACTCTGCATTGCTCTTGTGAGTACCTCTTGCCCTGTATGACCATACTTACTTTCATAATTGTTTCATTATGTAGCATCGCTGCACATGTTAGCCTTGTTATCATCCATTTGGTGGACATTATAAGATCCGTATGGACTATTACATAAATTTAGAATCAACCCAATGCTTTTGAAGAGGTTTAGCTCTGCAGTACTCTTGTAAGGACTGAATGTCGTCTATCACTGTACTTACCCCTATTGAGGGATTAGTGCAGAAGTGTAGCCCATTGCTCTTGTCAGTACATTTTGTCCTGTAACACTTGTACTTCCAGGGACTGGTAGTTGATTATGTAGCATCAATCTGCATCTTATCTTCATTATCCTCTACCCCTTCCAGTATTATCATATCTATAATTAATCTCTAAAAAATAGAGTACAAGCAATGCTTATGAAGAAGATTCTATGCTGAAATTCTTAAGTTATCCTTCCCTTGACATGGAGAAGGGCATTATAAAGCCGGTGTTAACTGTTAATGTAAGTCAGTCCTTCTAAAGCCTTTATCCTCAACTGTTGTTTAATTTTCTCATACTCCCTATCATTTACTGCTGTTTAGTTTGTTGTTTCTATCAAAATGCATGTTCGCAACAACCGTAAGTTCCAAGTTTTACTTGTAAAACCAAATTCCTTATTCATACCATGCACATTACTCAATACTCCCTATATGTATGCTTGTTTTTGTGGATCTATAATCTAGTGTGTGGTGAAGCAGCCCACGTTTGCACCTCGTCATATCCTGCTTTATCTTACTGATGTGGCTGATGATATGAACAACATGCCAATCACATTAACCAAAATAGATACAATGATTGTCTTTGCCCTTCATATATGCTTGTTATGTTGACATGGTAATCTGGTAGTGTGGTGAAGCTCCCCGCATTATGAACAATGCCAAATTATGCTATTGATATTTTGAACTTACTCTTTATTTTCTAATTTGAAATTGGATGGAATTGATAGCACAGTTATCATCTTTGTTTATACACGTGCAAAACCTGTCATCTCTCTGCTTGTTTCAGGGTGATATACCTGATGGCATGCACAAGTCTGCTGAAGGCTGTGAGACAAACCCAACATATATTGCAGCAAAGAAGGGAAAACATCTTGAAGATAGTGAGACAACTGTTGGAAATATGCCCTAGAGGCAATAATAAATTGGTTATTATTATATTTCCTTGTTCATGATAATCGTTTATTATCCATGCTAGAATTGTATTGATAGGAAACTCAGATACATGTGTGGATACATAGACAACAACATGTCCCTAGTAAGCCTCTAGTTGACTAGCTCGTTGATCAATAGATGGTTACGGTTTCCTGACCATGGACATTGGATGTCGTTGATAACGGGATCACATCATTAGGAGAATGATGTGATGGACAAGACCCAATCCTAAGCCTAGCACAAAGATCGTGTAGTTCGTTTGCTAAAGCTTTTCTAATGTCAAGTATCATTTCCTTAGACCATGAGATTGTGCAACTCCCGGATACCGTAGGAGTGCTTTGGGTGTGCCAAACGTCACAACGTAACTGGGTGGCTATAAAGGTACACTACAGGTATCTCCGAAAGTGTCTATTGGGTTGGCACGAATCGAGACTGGGATTTGTCACTCCGTGTAAACGGAGAGGTATCTCTGGGCCCACTCGGTAGGACATCATCATAATGTGCACAATGTGATCAAGGAGTTGATCACGGGATGATGTGTTACGGAACGAGTAAAGAGACTTGTCGGTAACGAGATTGAACAAGGTATCGGGATACCGACGATTGAATCTCGGGCAAGTATCGTACAGCTAGACAAAGGGAATTGTATACGGGATTGATTGAATCCTTGACATCGTGGTTCATCCGATGAGATCATCGTGGAACATGTGGGAGCCAACATGGGTATCCAGATCCCGTTGTTGGTTATTGACCGGAGAGTTGTCTCGGCCATGTCTGCATGACTCCCGAACCCGTAGGGTCTACACACTTAAGGTTCGATGACGCTAGGGTTATAGGGAATAGATATACGTGGTTACCGAATGTTGGTCGGAGTCCCGGATGAGATCCCGGACGTCACGAGGAGTTCCAGAATGGTCCGGAGGTAAATATTTATATATGGGAAGTCCTGTTTTGGTCACCGGAAAAGTTTCGGGTGTTATCAGTAACGTACCGGGACCACCGGGAGGGTCTC